>NW_004797382.1:874951-910231 GCF_000002075.1 Aplysia californica | reverse complement strand
ACGAAAGAAGCAAGCCCACATCCGGAGAACCTAAATTCTAAATGAAATACTGTTCGCAGACAATCAAAGTCTACTGTGCACATAACAATCACGCTGAACTGCAGGAACACCGCTGACAAACAATCAAATCTGTAGAAATGTGTGCGAGATGGAATGCCTCAGGAAAACATTAACAAGAAGGGATAAAGTGAGAAAAAATAAAAGAGAACAAGTTTGGACAACACCACATACGAAATACATTGAAAAAAACAACGCATTAAATGGCCCATGTGGGCCAATAAGCCCCCAGCTTATTTGCCCATGTGGGCCAATAAGATAAGAGCAGCCTTAAAATTATTAAGACCCCGCCTGTGGGGTCAATCAAAACAGAGATAGGCCTACATCTCAGCAAACAAGCGAAAAACTCGATACTAAAACCCTTTTCTTACTCAGGGATTGACCTCACATCTTCTGCATGTTGCTTCCAATAGCCTAACCTAACACAACAGGACAACAGTAACAGAAGCCATTGAAGCAAGATAGGCAAACAGAAACCTAAGGAGGAATTTTTAAAAAATAAAAAATTTTAAGGTCCAACGTTAACAGGTGGTGTAACAAGTGGCGCCCCCACCAACTAGATCAATGCTCGCCCGTGTCTAGGTAGCTGCCGGATTTCCGAGGGCAAGTCTCGATCATAACAAAGACAGAGATAATATTATCACCTCGTCTTCTAAATCATAAGACAAGAAAGGCAGAGATAATCATTAATCATCTCGTCTTCTCAATCATAAGAAAGGTAGAGATAATCACCTCGTCTTCTCAATCATAACAAAGTCAGATAATAATCACCTTGTCTTCTCAATCATAACAAAGGCAGAGATAATCATTAATCACTTCGTCTTCTCAATTATAAAACAATCAGAGATAATCACCTCGTCTTCTCCATCATAACCATAACAAAGGCAGAGATAACCATCTTGTCTTCTTTTATTGGGACAAAAGCTTTAAAAGTAGAGCTGTGGACACTCTGCTGCTGCATGCCAGAAAAAAATATCATTGAGAAATGTAATGTGCGCATTTGTACACCCCCATTGACACAATACATCGCTCAGGAAACGAGCTACCGACCCTGCCTGTCAAGACGAACCCGAGCTGAGAGGGACACAACATCCCAGCAGAAAGACCGAGATACTCGATAAAATTCCCCCCCACTCCGGAATCGAAGACAGGTCTACTGCACGTGACAGCGAAGTGCCTAATCGCTACACCACAGACGCTGATCTCTTTGCTCAGTTAAAGATCAAATTGTAATTATTACATATATTGTGTAACTGTACACACTTTACGCCCCAATCGACGCACCATTCATCATCATTTGCCTTTCACCCTGGTACTGGATATTACCACATAGCCCTCCACCCCCCCCAAAAAAACAAAACAAACAACAACAATAACAACAACAACAAAATCTTCGCAATTTAGATAATCAAAGTCAAAGAGTAGGTGGTTAGCAGGTGCTCTGGTATGGTTCGCTCCTTATTTTCTATCAAACATCTATCACTCTTATTATGCATATATCTCTCCTTCTTTTTTGTGTTTGCTACTCTCTTGTATCACTTCCAATCTTTGGCACTTATATGACCTTGTATTGTTGCAAGTGCTGTATTAAAATTCTTACTAAAAGTAAAAAAGTTAAAGAGGCCAACAGCTCCGACCCTGGCCTGTCAGGGCCAAACTCAGCCGAGAGGGATACAACAAGGTCCCACAGATAGACGGAGACACTCAACACAAAAAAACCCTTCCCCTCACAGTAACTGAACCCGGGCTTGTGTAAGATGGTGAAGTGTCTAACCACTTAACCACAGACGCGAGGGGAAAATAGTGAAACGGAAATAGGTTTGTTTAAATTTTATATCAAGACGACCTTTGCAAATCGCTTAACGTGGCCTTTGAGGCAAAAAGAAGGAGGAGGAGGAGGAGGAGGAGGAGGAGGAGGAAGAAGAAGAAAAAGAAGAAGAAGAAGAAGAAGAAGAAGAAGAAGAAGAAGAAGAAGAAGAAGAAAAATGTTCACCCATAAAGATTACAAAAATAAGTCTCTTTAAAAAAATTATTATCATGGTGTTCTACACAAGAAAGGTGAAGAAAAAGAAGAAGAATCTCCCATATAAATTACAAAAACAAGTGGTTTAAAAAAAAAGTATTCTGAGCAAAAAAGGCGAAGAGGAAGAAGAAGAAGAGGAGGAGGAGGAGGAGGAGGAGGAGGAAGAGGAGGAGGAGGAGGAGGAGGAGGAGGAGGAGGAGGAGGAGGAGGAGGAGGAGGACATAAGAAGAAGACGAAGAAGAAGAAAGTAAACTTGTTTACAACTAGGCTACATGTACATGTTCAACATACAAGTACATGTACATATATAATTTGCTACAAAACAGTAAAATCAGAAATCATTAGTATCTTTATTACTATGAAAAAATGTTTTCAGTCAAGTCTGACAGCACTGCTGTCACTGCCGGCCATAACATTCACTCCACATAGTCATATGAATATATATTTTGTACAATGTTTCCATCAAGTTAAGACATCTATATATATAAAGAATAAAAATATATATTATAATGGCAGGCAGCACCTGACTGTAAAGGACAACTGCATGACACTGCCACATTTATATGGGAAACAAATAGACTAAGTCATACGTCACTTTTCAAAATGGCGTACGGTGGAGTCTTCCACTGAGCAGGTGAAACAGACATAGAGTGGTGTAGCCCCTGCGCGTGCGCCTTCTCAGTTCGTGCACTTTTGTTTTTAGTCGCAAATTGCATTTTTGCGTTGATTGGATGCGTCAGTTTGTGCAGGTGCCATTTTTGTTCGCTTCCATCACATGCTCGTCGACAAGGCATCATCGAGAGGGTTTTCATCAACTGTGATAAGTTGACATTCTACACTGACTTGTGAACTTGTTTTGATGACTTATTAGTTTCTGATTGGTTGAAATTGACTGTGCGCGTCCCCTAGCTTAAAAAATGTGCTTACTCTTCCTGGAGTATTTCAGGTGACCTATCATCGATTTTTATGCCAAATTGTAATGCGGGTTGCTGGATTGGGAGGGAGCACGTGTAGTGAAGACTGAAAAAACTCTAGTTTTCTCAGCGCATGCAAAATGAATGTTGTAGAAATTTTTAGCCAAAAGTAGACACAAATTTAGTGATCATTTTGTGCAGCACTTTTCAACTTGTTTAATAATGAAAAGAGAGAGAATAGATTACCGGTAATAGTTGAATCAAGAAGATAAAAAGGAATGGGACTGAAAACTGAAAAGGGACGGGAGGGTAGAGCTGTGGTGATAAATGTATGATAAAATCCCCCCCCCCCCACGTGTGTCTCTCTCTGTGCTCTCCCTCCCTCACTCTTTTCTATCTTCTTTTAATAAATGGTGAAATGGTATGAGTTTAACGCCCCTATCAACATTATTAGGTTATTTATTAAGAGGCGGGACCTCCTAGTTTAACGTCCGTCTCCGATAGGACCGTCCCTCCCTCTCTCTTAAATTCAAATATAATATGCTAATACTATCTCCCTCATTTTTTGCCTCCAGAACAAAGACGAACCAAATAAAGGCAAAATACACGAAGGAACAGCTTGCCTTGGCTTTGGAGGCTGCTACATCTGGCTCGATGTCTCAAAGCAAGGCTGCAGCTCTCTATGGGATTTCCTCCCACTATGCTCATGGAGAAGATACGAGGGAGATCTGAGGAAGAGAATGGTCTTCCAAAAACGGTGTTGACTAACCAGGAAGAGGATGAGATTGCGAAGTGGGTAATGGAAATGAGTCGAAGAGGGTTTGGCAGAACAAGAGATCAGCTTTGCCAGTCAGTAAAAAACTTTTTGACAAAAGCCGCTGCTCTTCACCATTCATTAACAATTTGCCAGGAAAAACCTGGTACTATGCATTTAGGAAACGCCACCCAGAGACTGTGCTACAACAGCCTCAGGCACTGGGTGTGCAGAGGGCTTACGTCTCAGAAGAGAGCTTAAGGGGGTAGTTCGAGGAGCTCAAGACTACCATTCTGGGGATTGATGGTGCCAGATTACTGCTGGAACCTGCCCGTATTTTTAATGCGGATGAAAGTGGTTTCAAACTGTGCCCCAAAAGTGGACAAGTTATGGGCGTGAAGGGTGACAAACACATTTACACAATTACAAGTGACAATAGGACCACCATAACATGTCTAGCTTGTGCAAGTGCAAACAATCAATTTGTAACACCAATGTTGATTTTCCCTGGCAAGCAATTCAATTACAACCCCTTGAAAGGATTTGAAGACCATGCATATATGGGGAAGTCCAGCAATGGCTAGATGGTGAGCTGTTGGCTGGCTGGATCAAAGATGTGTTTGTTCCTCAGACGAAATCAATAAAGAAACCAGTGCTTCTTTTGTGGATGGTCATGCCAGCCATGTCACAAAGGAAGCTAGCACGTTGTGTGAGGAAAATGATGTCATCATTTATGGCTTGCTTCCACATTCGAGCCAGATCATTCAGCCGTTGGACTCCATTAAAAAAATTGGAGAGTGGCAGTTCTTGATTACCAAGAAAGCTTGAAAAGCATCGTGAGCAAGACTACCTTTGCTTCTGTCTTCAAGAAGGCCTGGGATACAACAGTTTCCAGACACGAAGGTGAGCAAGGAATTGGGGCATTGCGCTTCAAAAAAGCAGGACTATTCCCTCTTGATGCCAATGCTCTGGACTGGAATAAAGTGAGAAGAAACACGACATTCAATCCAACAGTCACAACTTCACTCCAGCCAGGGGCGTCCACCACCCCAGAGCAGCCAAGAGCACCCACAGCTACTCTGCAGCCAGCGATGACCACAGCTCCTCAGCAGCTAGCGATGACCACAGCTCCTCCGCAGCAGCCGGCAACTACAACTTCAAGTCCACTCCAGTCATTTCAAAAACACTTGAATGAACTTTTAGATTTGACTCTGACTGCTGAATGTGTGATTAAGCATGGAAGTAGGGGAGTGAGAATTTTCAAAAGGAGGTATGAGGAAGGTTTTGATGTGTGTGAGGAAGAATGTTTTTGTGCCTGGAAAGAAAAATACCATCTTCTTGTCTCAACGGCACCAATGCAAACATTACCACCACTTACCACAGCCCCCATAAGTCAAGCACCACGTTCATCGAGGTCAGATTCCTCTCTAATAATGCAGCAATGTTTTGCATATCCTCAGGGTTGGGGGAAAAAGGGAAATAAAAATAGCAAAAACAGACAATGCCAAGATTACTCAGTGGAAAGGCGTGCAGAGACCTCCACGAAGAAAAACAGGCAAAAAAACAGAGAGCCGAACGGAAAGAAGAGCGAAAAAGAATGAGAGATAGAAAAAAATCGAGAAAGAGATAGCCAGAAAACAAAGAGATAAGAAAGAGCTTAATAGACAAGAGGAGAGGAAGAAATAGCGTGAAAGACAAAAATTAATCAATAATCTCCCCCCACTCCAGAGTCCTGTACTTCACTGTGCTCAGAACGCGCACAGGTTCACTGACCGGCAAGGAGGTTACAGTCAGTGAGCCCGAGAAGACGCTTGTATAACTTTATTTTTTTATTTTTTGACCCCTCAAGTGACAGCACAGTGATGAATTATATTGATTATTTTCATGGCGACACCACGTTTGTAATGCAGAACCTACATGTTACAAATGTTGCGTTATCAGACTATTACATGTACTGACAAATTCCTGGGTGGCATCAAGATTTTTAGCCTGTGCGAATCTGTTTATATCAATAACAATGACCTATAATCTGTTTGTATTGGTATTTTGCGTCAGACAAAAACGAATGATGAAAAAAAATTGTGCAACACCTATTTGAAAATTTCGACTTACAGCATTTTCTCAGCTCTACAAGTCCTTATAATCCAAAGGAAACAACACAAAATTGTAGCGATATCACCCTAGCACACATTTATGCAAGAATTTCACGAAGTTAGTTGAATATCTGTCTTTGAAGGGCCTTTTTCTTATACCTGGCTACGTGTTATTTACCCTTAGATCTAGCCTACATAGCGACAACAAAACAACGATTTTTGAAAGAATTTCGCGGAGTTTCGATTGATATTGGCGCTCAGAGATTGAAGTCAGGTTTGTTTACAAGTACTACTTCCTTTCGACAACTTATAAAGTAGGAACCAAGTTAAAAAGTGCACATTTGTTTCGGATTTCGTTGAGCCGCTCACAGCGGCCGAACGGATGCAGTGGAGAAAGTCAGAGCCGCTGTCAGCGGCCGAATGGACGGAATCAGTTAATGCACAAATGTTATCAGATTTCTCTTCTGTTGGCTTTCAACTTGTATATATGAATGCACGCACAGTAAGGAATCCCATGTACGTACAGAGAAGATATGCACGCACAGTAAGGAATCCCATGTACGTACAGAGAAGATATGCACGCACAGTAAGGAATCCCATGTACGTACAGAGAAGATATGCACGCACAGTAAGGAATCCCATGTACGTACAGAGAAGATATGCACGCACAGTAAGGAATCCCATGTACGTACAGAGAAGATATGCACGCACAGTAAGGAATCCCATGTACGTACAGAGAAGATATGCACGCACAGTAAAGAAAATCCCCAAGGTTGGAAAAACTGTTGGGCACACAGCGTTAAAAAAATTTGCAACTATGAGCAAGACCATTTTATAGGTCAATATTTTCTTGAATGGAATAGTTGAAAAAGAAAGTAGGAAGCCGGAAATAGTGGAAAATAGGTTCAAAGATCAAGAAGTGCACGCGAACGGGAGACACCACTCTAGGTGAAACAATCAGCTACGACAACAGTTCATCCACACATTCCGTGACCCCCGGTCGCCTCTTCAAATGGGCCTCGATAATCTTGGAGAACTCATTCCTCTTCAACAGCTGATACGCCAAAGGCAAAAGGGTTTCTATTTGTGAGTGAAAGATTTTTCCTCCAAAGGAGAAGAGGTCGAGACCCAGCTCCAGGCCCTCGCCGTAGTCACACTCGTCGTTGGCAAACTGGACCAATGTGATCAGCTCGTGCAGATCCTCCATGTTTTTATCTCGCTCCGACTCACCCTTCGACTCCGAGATCTTTCGGAACATGGCGCGCAAATCGCCTGAGGAAATAATAATTGTAAAATTATTTATTAATCAATAATAAATGGCATTTGCTTTGAGCACACCGCTCAACTACAAGCTCTAAGCCCTTTACAAACTATATTATCACCCCAGCAGACGCAAGAAGACTGAGAAACATTCTCTGCTTCCTGGTGAACATTATAATATGCAAGCAGACGATAAAGCACTCAACACAAATTGACAAGATCTTTTGCTTTCTAAAGCCAGGTACCCATTTCCACTTGGGCGAAGTGAGAAAAAAAATCTCATATAAAGTGCCTTACCCAAGAACAAAAAAATGGGTTCAATGTTCGGTTGCACGCCCAACAGCCTCACCACTAGATATTCACAATAATGACAACAGTGATGATAAAAGATTAGAATTTAATCACGAGCACTCAGTTCCAAAACAACAGTCTTTGTGCTGTTCATATATATTTAAGTTTGAAAAAAGAAAAGCACATGGACACGGTGATGATCATGAAGTGCCAGGAAAAAATGGGACAGACAGAAACAATAGATGGAAGGAGGGAAAAGAAGACCCATAGTGTAAAGCGCATAGAGCTTGCTTTCGAGTGGGGATATGCGCTATACAAATGCTATTTATTATTATTATTATTGCATTTTCTGTCCTTCAATTTTGATTCAACAGTTAAGTTATTGTGTAAAAGTTTTGCATTGTAATGTTCAGAATGTTCAGGGACTAGGCGCTATATAAACTCCCATTACAATTATTAAATTACTCTTGTGTAATCTAGGAATAGATTGACAAGTTACAAAGCTATAATCTTTCAACTTTTTTTCACAACCCCCACACATAAATTTAAATAAAATATATATATAATTATGGAATGTGATTTTTTAAAATTAAAAAAAATATATATATATAATTATGGAATGTGATCCTTTTATGAAGCCCAGGAATTTCCGAAAAAATGGCATCCATGCTCTAGGGGAAGGTAGAAATATCTATTATTTCACTGCTGAGCTCACCGATGGTCTCTGGCACAGGCCTGTAGCCCACTTCGTTGTCGTCTACCGGCACCACGATACCCGCACTGTGGAACGTCGGGCAGACCACCTTCTTCTGACGGCTTTTCATCTGTTTGGTGGAAGCCTCCAGGGGAAGCTTATGTTTGGCTGCTGCCTCCTCAATGGACTTGATCAGAGTCTGGATGTCCTTCTTTTTATTTGCTGCTGCTGTCTTGACTTGTTTAGATGCATAAATGCTGTAAAATGAAAAGGATACTCATAGAAGTATTGGTTTGTCTACCTAAAAACAAGCACATTTACAGAACAAAGGTCATTTAGTGCAGGAAAAATCAAGACTGACACACAGTGAAAACAGAGGGAAAGAAAAATAAAAAGGACCTACCAGTGGCACCCTCCAACCACTCCAACTGGAATAGCATCAACAATAAAAAAGTTAACCAGTAACTTCCTGTCCGGCCCAACAGAATACAAAGATCACAACAATTTACACATGGAAATGAACTGAATAGCAACTTAATTGGCATAAAATTCAGTATCAGTAATCCCTTATCATACAAGCCCTAGGCGTAAAAAAAACCAAACAAACGAGGCACATTTATGTAAAACCTGAAGAAAACCATTCCTAACCTTACTAATGAACATATTATGTGCACTTCTTCGACAACCGGGACTTGCTGCATACATGTAGGCATCTCCCCCAACCCCAACAATGTACAGTCCAGTATGTATGCATGGGAAGATTTGCCGAGACATAAGAGAAGACGGTAAAAGAGATGAGAGGTTACGCAGTAGGAAAACAACAATTAAAAACAAATTTTGCACTGATTTTTTCTATGTCCAACTCACATAGTTATCATGGCCTAAAGCAAAGTGAAGAAAACACTGACCTATCTAAAGACATACACACCCTCACTGTAAAAAGCAAAGGTGTCCTCTGATGTAATGTGTAGTTTTAGTAAAAAGTTTTACAGAACTTGCAACACAATTGATTCACATGAGAGTAAAAGTTGAAGATTAGTGGTGTGTTACAAGAGAGAAAAAAAAAAGAAAAAAAAGAGAGAGATAAGGACAAAAGATGTCTGATAGGAAAGAAGTAGGAAACCACACTAGACCAAAGCACATGCCAAAACTGCCTCTTTTCAACCTTGAACAGCACATTTTACAATCACAAAAAATATTGTTCTTCTTCCTTACTGTTACTGGTGCTCCCAACTGACCAAAAAATTAATCTATGCAAGATAGTTAATTTAACAAGAAAAAACTAAATTGTCAAGTCGCACATACACCTTTGAAATAACTTTTTTTTTTAATACAGGGGAGTCAGCTTTAACCCGAACGCGGCTGACCCTATTACAGGCAAGTGCCGAGGAAATTGGCACTTTCATTGCCACCAGACTGTTACTGCCGTACGAAAATGTGTACTACTGAGAGTAATGGGTTAATCACAAAACAGCAGTAAACTGAAAGAAACAGTAAACTGAAAGAAAAGAAAATCCCCATTTTTTAAAAACTTCTACTAGAACAACCTCTTTAAGCTGAAAACTCCAGCTAAACCGAAAAGAAAATTTCGGCAGTCCCACACATTTCAGTTTAAGCGAACTCCACCATATTTTCTTCTACATACTGCACAGCTGCAAACAGGTTTTCCCCGCACTGATGGATTTTATCCCTGGGCGGCTGGCCGGGGGAGTTGCTTGCCACAAACACAGGAGTTTCTTGGGGGTCGTCTCTGAAACAGAAAGGTGGACTTGAAGCACAGGGGATTTTTTAAAAAATAAAAAAATTCTCCCAACATTGGCGTTTCGCCCCCCCCCCCCCCCTCGAAATCGAAACAAGTAGATCATTTAGGGGGCAGGCTTCCGACCCTGCCTGTCAGGGATACAACATCCCAGCAGAAAGACGAAAAAAACTTGATAAAAATCCCCCCACTCCGGAATTGAACTCAGGTCCCCTGCATGTGCAACTGATGGATTTTATCCCTGGGCGGCTGGCCGGGGGAGTTGCTTGCCACAAACACAGGAGCTTCTTGAGGGTCATCTCTGAAAGAGAAATGTGGTCTTAAGGGTTTTTAATTTTTTACTTTAAAAAAAATGTAGGCTTTCTTACGTCCCCATTAACACAATTTAGATCATTTAGGAGGCAAGCCTCTGACCTTGCCTGTCAGGGCCAACCCGAGCCGAGAGGGATACAACATCCCAACAGAAAGACGAAAACAAATTGATAAACCACCCCCCTTTCCCAGTAACTGCTACACTACAGATGCCAATGCAGAGGGGTTGAAAGTGTACATGGCCTTAAGAAAAGACAGACAGCAATTGAAATTACCATGAATGAAGTAAAAACAATAAGACATCATAAAAAAACGCAGCTCAGGGTAAGTGTTGTATTACAACAATACACCATCACTAGACAAATTATAGCGAACAAAGAGATTAAAGTAAAAAATACAGATAAAAATAAGCATGGTGCAAGTTTTTCCCTAACCTCTTCTCAACATAAATATAATCCATACTACAGAAATGTTCAAACCCACTGCAAACAAACACAAAAAAACCTTAACAGAATTAAAACAGGCTAAATAAACATCTGATAAATCTTTTCATGGAAATTGATTTAAAAGGTTCATCACCCATAACCACAACAGAGCCCCCCAAATAAAAACAAAATCAAAACTCACAAGAATGAGACACCAGCAAAAATCCACAAATAAATAAAATTAAGAAGACAAAATGTCACAAAACAACCAAATTACAACACCCACCCCCTTTCTCAATCAAAACTTGTCTTAAATTTAAAAAATATTCATATCAATTCAGGGACAATGAATAAATTGAAAAAAAAAAAAAAATACAGGACAGAGAAACATGGTCTAGCATTTAACATCAAATTTAACATTTAAAAAATCAACTTCTAAATCATACCTATAATATCCCAGATGAAACTTTGTGTCATCGTCGGCAGCAATAACAGTTTGAAACTCCGGTGGGTCGTAGTAGTATCTGTAGTGTAACAGGAAGTTGGGCCTCCGCCCTCTCTTATTTCTCGTCACGCCTTTATGGCGCCCCGCTACAACATCAAAGGGTCCAACCAGTCGAAGGCTCAAACTTTTCTTCAAGGCATCTGAGAAATAGAAAAATTGAGCAGTAAATATTTTGTGCATGATGTACGTGAAACTTGTATCAGATCAATCTATTTTCAGCAAAGGTATAATATTATTACTATATGTAGTCATTCATAATAATATACAATAGAATCCGCTTAAACTGAAATCTACATTCAATTCTGAGCTGAATAAAAGCAGTAACAAAAAATAGCTGTGATGGATGACATAGTTGTTGGTTTTTTAAATAATCTTTTTGTAAGTTACCCTCGACCCCAACCAGTTCACCCAGAAATTGTTCAGCACAACAGGGAAGTGGAACGGTTTAAACTTAGCGCTGAACGAGTTATGTGCGCGTTACTTCTGACCTGTGTCTGTTTTACTTTTTAACATCAAACCTATCAGGGAAGAAAAACTATCAACCACACCATTTATCGTTTCCCAGAGAAAACTTTAAAAGCTCAGTTTAGCATGCACATAGAGAAATTAGAGAGACATTGAATTTACAAATTTTGCTATCTACATGTTTTACAAGCAAAGAACGCAGTATAACATGTATAGATCGAACACAGAAAACTCGAATTCAGGCATCCGTCGAACTGTGCCTGTGGTCCCATTTTTTTTTTTTTTGGTCTTTGTAAGATATCCCTCGAACTACCGAGACCGGTCCCAACGAATTCAAGCTATAAGTGTTAAACTGTACAAGTGAAAGTAAAAAATGGGGACCCGAAAATCTGTTAGCATTGTGAGTGTTCACTGTGGGTGTGCTTGACTGTAGTCAAAAATAAAATGCACATAAGGAGTACTTGGTCTTTTACTCCCACCGTCATTGGAATAAAAGGAGGTCCTTTTATCAAAATATAAAACACGGCCAAAATTTTACATACGAGATGAGTCGTGCAAAAACTTGTCTCGGAATTTTGTCTCACCTTGAGGTTTTGATGGATTCAGACACTTGCAAAACTCCCAGAAGAGGAAAAAATCCTCGGGCATTTCAACGAGGAATTTTGCCTTGATACTTTCTTTGATGTCCTCAGGTGATGCTGGGGCCTCATCGTCTTCCTCTTCCACATCTTCATCATTTTCCTGAGCCTCTTTGGAAGAATTAGTTTCAACCACTTCACTGCTAGAAGAAGCAACATCTTTTGAAGAACTGTCAGTCTTTGCCTTTTTCGTCTTTGGTCCATCATCGTCTTCATCTGCATTTGAGATAAATAAAAGAAATTGGCACATGAACGTTCAGCGAAAATTAATATTTACTCACACTAACAAACCCAAGGAACCTACACAAAACTAAAAGACTAAATCACACCTTGCTTGAGGTTTAAAAAAGACTACATTCATAGGTAATGAATGAATCTGTTGTCTGAGTCAGAGCTACCCCCCCCCCCCCCAGAAAGAAAAAAAAAACAGTAAAAAAAACCCACCCAGTACTGTCACTATACCACCCAACATAAACAGCAGGGAAAAAGACAGAAAGAAAATAAGAAGAAAAAACTTTATTAGGACTTTCCGTCCTACCATTACCACCAAATGAAAACGTTTTCTGACAATCCCATAGACATAAAAGACCTTTTGTTTGTTTTAGTAAGGTTTTACAGCGCTCGCAAATCTGCATACCGCCATATGAGCACCAAGGGGTGAATGTCAACAGAGAAGTCCAAACGGGGAATCAGGCTTACTCTGCTCACCTCTCTAGTCTCAACAGCACAAAGTCTGCTTCGATTATCAAGGCACCATGGAAATAACAGTTCACAAGAGAAAGACAAACAATTCAAACATAAAAAAGAAGTAGAAGAAAAATTAAGATAGTAAGGATGAGAAAAGAAAAAGCAGCAGGTCCCCCATATGTTGTTCCGGCACAGTATGAGCATGACATTGATCAGCCCAAACAATTCTACTGTGCATAAGAACATGTTAATACCCCCCTTTGGGAATGGCCTAAAGACAACTTCAGACAGTACCACTGCCCTGAGGGGCGAATAAAAGACCTTGAAGCCTAAGAGTAGCAAAACAATAAATTATTTAAGTCTGCACCCCCTCCCCCCCATTATTATTTATAATTATATATATATATAATATATTATATATCCGAATTAGACAGCAAAAAAGTGAGACTGAAAGAAAACTCTTTAAAATCTAACCATTATTCATTTAATCACTATTGAAATCAAATAGTTTGCATTCATATCATGTTTACATAAAATACATTTTTTAAAAGATTTTAACTCGAAATTCCACACACGTTGTGGCCCACTGGTAAGTACAATTTTGCACCCAAAAATTACATTCGTAATCCTACTAATAAATCATTTTTCTTACAAGAAGAGAGTCATAGTTAGTATACTTGTCGAAAGTAACGAAAGCGACAACTTCAACTAAACAATATAAGAATGAAGGGAAATGGAGAAAATAAGAGCACCTGATTCTGATAAATCATGGGTTTTCCCAAAATAATCTCTGATTGTCTTCTTTTCATTTCCTTTAACATCTTTGTTGCCTTTCCTGGTTCTCACAGTAGGTGGGTCTTCAGAGCTTTCCTGACAAGGAAAATATAAAGAGAATTATTTTAAAGAAATAGTAAAAAGAAAACAACTGATCGCCTAGAATTTTTCAGTTGTGTACAAATATGAAGTCGTGAAAAGAAAATTCTAAATATTTCAATTTCTACACATAAAAATTTTCCAACAAAAACTGCAGAAAAAGGTATTCAAACATAAAATCCACGCAAAAGTATAACATGAGGAGTTACACAGATTTTTTTATTTTAAAAAATGCTGACTGATTGTTAAGAGAATGAGAATGAGAAGCAAAGTTAAAGTAACTAGTCATTGCACTGAAAGAATAGCTTTGGGTCACAAGGAGTAACACTGTACAATAACTGTAAGGAGCTGAAACTATTGAAAGTTCCCACAATTCACAGTGGAATTGTAAGTGCATTAATAAAACCGGCACTGAAGTTCGCATTAGACATAGAGCGGGCCTCAGTTGGCATGATCTCTGCCTGCAACCATTCTAAATCATTCTCTGTGTGTACAGATTACAATCAGAGAGATCACAGACAAAATATACAAAGGCATTGGGCAGTTGTTTTTTTTATATAAACTTTGACTTTGTATGGCAAGGTCTACAAAATCATTATAACAATTCTATATGATATGCTGCAGCCAAAAATAGTGATTTGACCTTCGAACTCCATAGAAGTACATCTGCGAGCGCGAGTGAAAGTAAAAACGAACCGTTATGGGTGTGGTTTAGTGTGTGAACTCAGGTAAAGCTTGGATGATTTCGTATTTCCGTTCGTTAGAGTCCAAGAACCATACGCCAGAGACCATGAAGTGCCAGGGTATCGAAGAAGAAAGAACTAAGTGTGAGACCGGAAGGAAAAACTAATGCCAGGAAATCAAACGCCATACAACAAGCCAAAGAGGAAAAAAAAGAAAGACCAAAAACAAAGCAATAGACAGATTTTTCTAAAAATTAAATCATTTTGACATTGTGTAGGCTACTCACCAAATCACCCTCAAAGATTCACTGAAGAACACAGCAAAGTAAAGACCAAAGCTTGAAAAATTCCATTTATAATAATCCAAAAGCTTGAAAAAATAACTTGAAACTTGAAAACCAAATGAAATTAAGTTTTACAGAGCACAACCAGCATTAGCCAACAAGGGATTAAACGTTGTAGAAGGTAATCCAGTAAAGAATATTTCCAGTCTTTGCTCTTGAACTCCTTTCTCCAAATAAACTTCGACAGACAGGATAATGATTCAAATATAAGGAGGTGTCAGAGGTGCCCTCATGTATGGCCCTGCATTTACTTTTTGCTTCACTCCAGCATCCTTCTATTTGGTTCGTGTGCACCGTTCTGTCTGCTGGGTCCATAAAAAGGAGAGTGATTCATCGAAAAATCATATGATTGGGCAATTGACGATATCTCGCCCACTCATCAGTCAGTGAATATATCCTTGTCCCGGGTAAAACATGAGCCTGAATGATGGGCAGGAGTGTGGCAGCTGACCTGTCAGGCACGGGCACCAATGTAATCACAATTATAATTTTATCACTGCCACCCATTTCCACAATACCGAGGACCCAGTGTCCCTCTCTCACTGACTCACTCTGTACGATCCTCTACTACTGTGGTATTTGTGATGCATAATTTGCTCTTGTGGACTTCCACCGTCTCATTGGGACCAACCACCTGAGTGGGATGGTCAATCCAAGTGGGCTACTGCCTCTGGGCACACACGTAATGATGAAATTTTGTCAGTCAACAACAACAACAATGGTGAGAGCAGTGTAGCCCGAGAGGCAGTTTCCCTGGCCACATGAAACTGACGCAAATCAGTGGCCCACCAGTAAATGATGTTCAGCAGCTTAAATTATATTAATTAGAGCCTTCAAAGAACAACCCTTTCCTCATATCTTATTTAATGGGAGTGTATACAGACCCAGTAACCGGGAACAAAGTCACAAAGTATACAGACCCGGTAGGGGAACTCTTTTGTGACTTCGGACAGTTTCAGCGTCCTCTTGGCTCAGGGTAGACCTAGGTTCTTCTAGATCTATGGCCTAGGCTAGGTCTAGATCTAGACAGACAGACATAAATCATTGATCTAGTTTCAAGGCTAGCCTAGATCTAAATGAAGATTGCGGATGTCTTTTCAATGAACGATCGTTTTTCCTCCGTTTTGGAGTTGGAGGAATCACAATTTGAAGAAAAGAACAATGTCATAATTTCTCTCGAGCAGCCATCCTCTCTATTTCTCTCTTTCTCTCACTCGCATTCTCTTTTTCTTTGTTTGTCTCTGTCTTTCTTTCTCCCCACCCATTTCCCAATCTTTCTCTTGTTCCCTCCTGCCAACTGGGGCATGTCATACATTTTGCTGCTCACTTCCCCCTGCTCTCTCTCTCTCACACACACACACTACCGGGTCTGGGCGCTGAAACTTTCCGAAATCACAAAAGAGTTTCCTTACCGGGTCTGTATACCTCGTGACTTTGTTTTTCCCGGTTACCGGGTCTGTATACACTTCGTTATTTAATTTGTCTAACGTCGGCACTACTTGGATATGGTGGTCCCCACTTTTGTGACAGGGAAATATAACCTAGAGAAAATCTAGAACGATCACTTTTGGTTCTAAGTCTAAACGATTACTTTTTGATTCGCGTGCCGGAGAGATAGCCTTTCAAACCTAATTGCAAAAATACATCAAATCATGGTCAAATTCAGAGGGGCATGCCCCCCTGAAACACCCAAAGTTTTGTTTTTTTTAAAATAGGGGGGCAACCCCCCTTGCTTTGTGAAAAACAAGTGAATTTTTACTGCTCATTTTCATTGTAGGCTAGATTTAGAATCTAGGCTACTGATAAACCATAAAGGAAGTGGCTATCCTCACCCGGGGTGAGAATAAAAATACGATCGACCTCTCACCCCGGGTGAGACTTGCCACCGTTTGCTATTCTCACCCGGTGTGAAACAAGACCTGTTTTTCCTACTTTCGGAATCCTTTCTATCTGTGTGGATGATCAAATGGATAAAAGCAAAGAAAAAATTACGTTATAGCTCAAAATTTAAGCTAATTTGATAGCAATGCCAATCAGGCTTTCCCGCGAGGCGAAAATTTGGTCCCCGTTTACGGGCGATTTTGCGGACCCGGCCGAAGCGTAGGTGACTAACTTTGTCAACCTCGGTCTGCTCTATTTCCGAACCAATCCGAATGAAACTCGGCAACCAATCAGAAAATAGGGCAAACTAATGATATGTAGACGTTGAAGTTCGTACACATAATTTACCCTATACTTTTGGTGTCGGGAACACTTTCGTATCGTGTACACCGAAAACTATAAGGAGTTTGAATTTCAACGCCGAGATGGTAATAGATCTCTATCCTCTATAGTGTGCTCAAATTTGAACTTTCTGTGTCAAGTAGTTGTTTAGACCCGATCATAAATGCACGACTACCCCCCTATCCAAAGCGGCTTCGCACGGAGACCGGCCATTTTCCCCTCACTCTCGTGGCAAATGTATGTGACCTACAAATCCCAGGATGACTATTCCGGGCCCGTTCATTGGTCACTTGAAATAGGGCAATGGCGGGCGCGTGCATCCGGTTGTTTTTCTCTCTATTCCCCTGTAACATCGCTATGGGGGTATTCCGAGGCGAGGTTATCTCGCCTCGGGGTGTTCGCGTCTCAACGGGGGAAAAAGAATTTTTAATTGTACGGCATGCTAGATTGAATAAACTTATCTTTTAAGGTTGGCATGGTCTAAAGTCATCATAAAAAGCTTTGCAATTATTTAGTCACGCTGCCGACATATATTCTTAAAGATCCCATGTTGTGATACGATGCTATTAAATAAAATGGACTCATCCCGACACCCCTTTTTTCGCAAAATCGTAATATGTACACCATAATTTTAATATAAAAAAAACTACGAAATTGGTAGTAAATCTGACTGCAGAAATGATTTCTACACTCAAAAATACATCGGGTAGCCAAGTTTCTCTCGAACACTCTGATTAGTTACCGAGATATCGTCGATTTTCTTACAGAATCTGTTACTGCGTGGTCCACTTTTTAGGAGTATTTTCCTATATGTGGGTCATCCATATTTTGCCGACCTTTACAACCCCATAACTTTTTTATTTATGAACCGATTCTCAAAATTCAAGAAGCATAATTCTTAGAATGGAAAATTCTTTCTTAGGTACCAAAAAAAAGGGGACAAAAGTGAAAATTTAAATTTTCATTGGCATTGCTAAATAATTTGATCGTCTACAAAGATGCTATGGCTATTTCACTTTTCGAATCGAGCCGAACTACGCGGGTCGCCATTTTGTTTTGCCCGGAAGTTCTAGCAAGATCTACTCCTCCCCTCTTCTCTCTCTTTCTGAATACTGTCTATAGGTGTGGACGATCAAACTGACCAAAACAAAGTTAAATAATGATGTTAAAACACAAAAGTAAATTAATTTGGTCGTCTACAAAAGATGCTACGGCTATTTAACTTTTCGAATCGAGCCGAACTGCGCGGGTCGCCATTTTGTTTTGCCCGAAACTTCTCCCGCTACTCCCCTCTCTCTCTCTCCACTACCCACAGACAAAATTGTACGCTTTATTATATAGTTATAGGCTAACAATAGTAATGGAACATTTGCTCACGGCACAGAATTCTACAATATTTCGGTTATCACAGCGTAGAATTCTGTGGTTCAGGGTGAACACAAAATTGGTTGGCCTAGAGATCTAGGCTATAACGGTGAACTACGGTGAACGCACACCGGGTGAGAATAGCCAAAGGCCGTCATTATTCGGACTTGAGTCCAAATAACATTTCTCGAGTCCGAATAAAAAAATTTCATATTCAGACTCCAGTCCGAATAAAAAAAAAAAAGTTATTCCGACACGGGTCCGGAAAAAAAGGAAGTGTCTTCGTTCTATAGATATTTAACGTTCAGTGCTTCCAATTTTCCGCCATGTTTTAGTTTCCCCCACACCTTGGCCTTGTCTGCTGATCCGATGCCCGCCGCCTCATTGATACGCCCCCCCCCCCCCCATGTTTCCCACTTTCTTTGTTGTAGAAAAAGGTAAAATTGAAGATAAGCAGATCTCCTGGCACCTGCATATTATGAGCTGTGAAAAGAAAAAAAGACTGATTCGTTCATATACACAAGCCTGTGTCATCTCGATTGTTTACTTAGAAAAAGTTGTGTTGCTGTGTAGAGCCGAGCATACGGCAACTTTTGATTCCATAGACCAGCGCACAATTCATTACGTAGATCTACGTCAAGACTAGCTTATTATTGTAATAATGATCAGTTGCGGGGGGGGGGGGGGACTGACGCGTATGCGACGTTCAACGCCCGGACCAATAGCGCCCCCCTCCCCCGACACGCACACACAGCCACACGTGTGCAGGCCGCCTATCCGACCCCGACGCACGCTAACGGCTAACGAGCCATCTTTAATTACTTCTGATGACCTCTTGACAAATAAACATTTATTAGAAGCGCTCTAACTTTTCAGGCCGGCCTCAAATTCATCATAAGATAAAAACTCGGCTCCAGCACAATTTAACGCCATTTTGCCCGAAGTGATCCCGGTCTCTACCCAGCCTGTTGCGAGTCACGAGTGAGGCAGGACAGGAAGCCGGAGTCAGGAGTCACAGGAAGTCGGAAGTGATGTCGTCATGCTGGATAAGAATCAGAGTCCGAATAACATTTTTTCATATTCGGACTCGAGTCCGAATAGTCACTTCGATAGCCAAAAGACTCGCCTGCGCTATTATTCTCACCCGGGGTGAGAATAGAGGTGGCCAACACTTATAAAACATTGATACCGTGACTATTTGAATCAGTATCGATATTTCAGTTGCCTACACTACATAAAAGTCGGGACCACCATATATCCAAATAGTGCCCTGACGTCTCTGCTGGCGGCACGACCAAAAGCACATCCTCAACAAACAATCACCACTGCAATCGAAGTATTCCCGCTCTCTCCTTTGTCGGCTAACAAAAAACTAACATTAGAATCCATATGAGCATTCTATAAGAATGAGTACCTCTTCATCGTTTCCACGCGGATGCGAGTAGTTCTGCAAATGCTGGGTGTTTTTGCGGTAGCATTTACTACCATATTTGCAATCTGGCTTAGTCTGTGTTATTTTCTGCTTGGGAACTGCCGCCATTTTTCTTGTTTCAGTTTCTTTACTTGCTTACTTCCGGACTAAGGCAAGGCAAGGAAGGAGGCATGCCAAGGCCAAGGCCACAGCTATATTCGTAGAAAAATTGTTTCGCAGTTGAAAGTTTGTATTATAATACATAATTTCACAACAGTGTGTCACTCTAACAGCAATTTAAGAGATTCCTACAGCAACAACAAAATCTGTAGGCCTACATTTTCACCCTAGTTTTGCTACATGTATTTATTGTTTAGTGAACAGTTGACTTCGTTTGCCAGCAGTGAGTCTGTTTTGCAAAAGAATATTTTGCAATGTCGTGCATATGATTATACATGGATATATTATATTAAAAGATTATTAATAGATAAATAAATAAACTAATTAGTATATCAATGAATAAATGAAAAAAATTGGATAAATAATAATTTTTTTAAACCCAATCATACTAGCAGATTCAGAATGTGACTCCCCCTGAGAGAAGCTCTATGGCAGTCTCTCATATTTGAAGCGGACTGCACAGTTTGTGCACGACATCGAGCTGACTGTCTCTGCTGTCATCGAGAACGAGGAATTAGAAGAAGAAAAGAAGAAGAAGAACAAGCAGATTAAAAGTAAAAGAAATCATAGAGTATAAGTCAAAATCTAGAGACCGTCTGCCCTCAATGAAAACTCATCTGCTGCCCATAATTAATTTAATCCCACTGCTCCTTCCTTTGTACAAATATTGAACATCAAATTATGGATGATATCAAGAGGGGGGGGGGCTAAATCTCTCCATTTTGTTATTGTCTTTTTACCTCAGGGGCCCCTCCCTGAAACCCCGTGGATTGGTCCAAAGCGTGGACAATTAGGCCTACAACAAAAGATCGTGTACACACGCCATTTAAATTAGGCTCAATGTAATGTAGAGAATTAGAAAAACAAAACAAGCAATTTTGCCCAGTGCTACGAGAAACTACCTTGGTAACGAAAGAGGGTCGAGGGGTGCAAAATCTATAGCAGTGACCCAAAATGTCACGTACGTGGAGTGGTGGCCCCTATGATTGTGAATGCGTTATATTGGGTTTGAGGACGTACAGCTTGACTTTGCCCTTATCCGAGACGGCTAGGAGTAGATCTTACCTACTTTAATTAAGATCAAGGGTGTGGCTGAACCAAGAGTAGCAGTTAGAAAGGCTGCAGAAAGAGTGAGCAGGAGCCAAGAGGAGGGGGCAAAAGAGGGGGGGGGGGGACAGAAATTAAGACAAAAGCCGATTACAGAACATTGTTAGAGAGCAGGGAGTGAAATTAGAAAATTCTAGAGAAGAAAATGTTCTGTAGCTATCCGGATTTGAACCCGGGACCTCTTGAATGAAAGTTGAAACACTCCTCTAGACCACTAGAACCCCCAGTAAGAGTTTATGGCACTATAAGGCCATAATAATAATAATATGAGCTGAAGATTAAAGGCGTTAGAAGAGAGTATTGAACACAGAAAAAGAGGGGGGGGGGGGGGGAGAGACCAATTGATTGGAAAGATGCAGCAGACCACACCAGAGCACCGTTCACTTGCCTACTTATTTTTACCTACGCCACCTCTACTAATTTGCACAATAAGCACAACATCTGCTTTTAAAACAAATATTACTGAGTGTTAGTAGGCCTACTGATTTTACGCAATGTATCATCATAGTACATGCGAAATCAATTTATAAAAGCAAATGGATGAGTCGAAGGCACAGCTCCCTAGACGAAGCACTTAAGCAGGACAAATTTTAGTTTAGTTTAAGTAGAGGTTTTACGGCGCTCGCAACTGCATAAGGTCATATTTGGGCGCCAGAAGATTGGAGGTGTTACAAGAGAGTAACAGACATAAAAAAAGAAGAAGGGGAGATAAGGACGATAGATGTTTGATAGGAAAGAAGAAGCAAACCACACTAGAGCACCCGCCAACCACCCACCGGCAAATTTAAGAGTCAAGTGGAGAGACAAAGAGTCCTAGACACCACAGTACTCTGGCCCTCCCAGATGGAGAGCTCTATACGCCATCCTTCTGTACGTGTTCTCAGCCCCGGGTGGGCTGGCCACGTTCACAGCATAGACGACATTCGCCCCCCCCCCCCTCCTCCTTAAAGGAGTACCCCATTTATAGAGTGAGCTGATTTCAGGCAAACGCCTTCACGATGGACAAAAAAAAACAACCCTTCAAAGAAGCACTGAATGTATCCCTGAATTGATGAGACATTCCCCATAACCACCTCGAAATAAGGAGCTGCTCAAGATTGCACCGCCTGGCGCTCCTTAATAAGATCTGCTGGAGCTGCCGAGTTCGAAGAGAGACGCATCAGCGACAAAGAACAGAGACGTCAACTGAGAAAAGACTGAAGGAGCTTCACATCCCAGCCTAGATCAGCCCCATGCACCCTACCCACCTTCCCCACTGTGTAACAGACACTTCTGGACGAAAATTTGATTGATCAGTCATCTCCTTAGTTTTAGTTTTAATGAGGTTTTATGGCGTTCACAATTGCAAAAGATCATATAAGCGCCAAGGGATGGATGTCAACAGAGAAGTCCAAACGGGGAATCAGGCTTACTCTGCTCACCTCTCTGGCCTCAACAGCACAAAGTCTGCTTCAACTATCAAGGCACCCTGGAAATAGCAGTTCACAAGAGAGTGACAAATATACCAAAGAATTAGAGCCAAAATGGCAATAGTAAGGATGAGGAAAGAAAAAGCTGCAGTTCCCCCTACGTTGTTCCGGCACAGTATGAGCACGACACTGATAAGTCAGCCCACTTACAATTCTACAGTGCATAAGAATATGTTAATATTGCCCCTTTGGGAATGGTTTAAAGATACTTCAGTCAGTAGCACTGAACTGGGGGGGGGGGTCATCTCTGCACACACACCCCACCTCTCAATTATGTGAAGCGAAGGTCACCTTCGCCTAAGAAGGACAAACAACAAAGGTGGGATAAATAAAAGGTTGAAGTCAGGATTCATTTTGATCAATTTTATTAATTGCCATAATAGGGCACTACTGAATGGAAACAGTAGTAAGTTATAATGATATATATGATAACAGTAACAGGTTTCTAAGGACTTGTATAGCAAGAATATAAAAATATATGAGTAAGGCAGCTGGAATTAAAATACATTATAAGAAAAAAAAGTATTAATTCGAGATATGCCACAAATATCATGTTCTTTAATTCAAATCAGCAAACAAAACAGAAAAATATATTTCTGTACCATTGCCAACAGTTTGTTACTAACAACAAACGTGTCTGCATTGGCATGTGTGTATGTGTGTGTGTGTGTGTGCGTGTGATACTGTAATTGGAGTCTACCAAAATTACTGACCACATTTAAAAAATAAGAATTCAACAACGAAACTAATTTTCTAAAAAGTTTTGACTTAATTTGTTCTATGACACAACCAACATTTGAATACAACCTGAATGTGTACATGAATGGAGCAACATTGGACACACATACATTTTCATATAAAGTTCACAACCATATTGGTGTAAAACAACAAGAGCGACAGTAATAAATGTACACAAGACAATTAAGCTACTGATAAACCCAAAATAGACTTTTTCCCCTCCCTTTGAGCCCTGCCATCCTGTGCCTACAGTACCTATGCCCTGGGATTCCCCAAGGAAGACTAGATTTACACAACTGCACACTTTTGAAAACAGCACACTTTTGACAATGACGAAAAGTTACTCAAGTTACTTTCTTTTATTATGGCTTGTAAGTAAAAATAAGTGTATAGGTTTAATGCCCCTATCAACAATATCACGTTATTTAAGAGGCGGGACCTTCAAATTTAACGTCCGTCTCTGATAGGACTGAGCCAAATGGATTGCGGTTGAGGGCCTTGAAAACTCCACAAAATGACTAGAGGTCAAGAACGCCCAGTCTGGTATTGAACCAGGGCCTTCCGCTCCATAGCCCAGCAAGATACCAACTGAGTTTATGGAGCAGGCTATTGGCTTGTGTAGATTCCTATGTAAGTTTGAATGATTCAGTGAAGCAAAAGTTCAAACTTCCGGTACTTACAAAAGCAGAAGCTACTATAAGTCTTTTCAAATGTAAAGAAATAAACCAGAACACCAAGCTCAAAGCTTTAAATTAATATATATATATGTCTTTGATAAAGACCATTCGTTGAAGGAGTACACATATCTTTTGAGCAAGATAAAAATAAGCTTGTAACAATGAAGTCATCTTTTCTGATTTTGCCACTATACTACATGTAAAAAAGAATAAGGGAAAGAGCAAATACTTTGTTCTGTAGTTATCTTTTCTGCAAATTGCCAAGTTCAATGCATTAACAAAAATTCAACTACATGTACCCTTTCTTTCCAAAGCCATGACCAAAACCACAACTTCAACCAGAACAACCACAGCTCAGCTTAGACGAGGCTACTGCTGACTGTTAGTCCCACAACAGCTGAACTAGAGCTACCTACCCTATAATAATGATGATGATATGATAATGATAATAATATTAATAATAATAGCAACAACAATGATTATAACAACAGCAACAATAATAATGATAATACAAATAATGATAAAATTAATAATAATAATCATAGCATTTATTAAATAGTGCTCAACCCTGATTAAAGAACACAGGCTCTGAGAGCTTTACAAATACAATAGCAACACATAAACAGTACTATTGTGTTCTGGCTAAACAAATATAGGGCCTGTATACCCATTAAACTAAAAGCAGAAATGACTTCAGCTGACGTTTGAAAGAATTAAAAATTTGACTTACTAGGCACAGCATTCCAGATCCTGGGGGCCATGATATGCAAATGCCTTTTCACCCGTTGTTTTAAGTTTCATAGATGGTAAAAGTAATTTCTTTTCGTCAGCTGTGATGACCACAGCGAGTTGGAATTTGGAATGTACAGTTTCAACAGATTTGATTAAAACGATGGCGCATTATTACATTTAAGAATTTGTGACACAGTCTTTCTACACAGTATAATATGACCTGCTCACTACAAAAGCACTGCAGCATCTTTTCCCTTAATCACAGCGAATAAGAACAAAACTCAAACACCCACATGGAACATCCTTCTCTCGTCCTGCACTATCATTATCACAGTAACCACCAACCCTGATACAATCCATTAACTGTCCTAGATTCAGGAGAAGCATTTTTATAGGCGAAGGGCTAAATATGAGTTAGCTGAAAAAATAAGTTTACTTATTGTAATAAACCATTTTCGCATTTTGGGAACCATATTTATACTCATGATACAAATCAGGTTAAGTTCATTCACAAGAGCTAAAAAGAATAACAATTATAAACAAATAAGATAGTGGCAAGTACATTTTTCAAGAAATAAAGTAACAAAAAAAAAAAAAAAAAAAAAAAGGAATTATAAAAAGAGGAATGAAAGGCTTAGATTTATTTATAGCAATATTCTAACCAACATCTTAGAATCACAGTGGAACAGTCACGAAAAAGCAAAAAATGGATTGAAAAAGATAAACATGTATGAGAATAAATGCACTTTAAAAGTTTTTGTATTGAGATTAGAATCTACAATAGCCGCACCTTGTTTAAAGAATGGTGAATATATATGCACCACAACCCTGTACGCATAAACAGTAGGAAAAGAGGATTCATTGCGTAGAGATACAGCAATTAGTAAGATCACCATTGTTTCATAAAACAAACATAAAATATGGCCACAAAGAAAACAGGTTTAAAAAAACGTTAAAAAAGATATCAAACTCATTAAACAGGCTCAATGAGAGAGAGATGTATATTATAAGAATGGACAAGGCACTTAATGAGGTAGGCATATGACTTGTTTCTTTTCAAACCTCCTAATATCTACAAAGATTCTTTTCAAACTTAACTCATTATCTTCGCTCCAGTACACATAAGATAGTGCAACTACAAGCACTATCTTTACAAAACAAAACTACACTCTGTGAGTACTTTAGTTTTAGAAATTTGCCACATCTATTGATGTCAAAGTGGCTCTATCTCAAGACACTTAAAAAAAATAAATAACAAAACAGAAAACAAAACACCGAAGAGCCTTCAACAAAATGAAAGCTATAAAAAAAGAACTTCCCCATTCACAAAACCCGTTGATGTGATGTGATTATGAACCAACATAACTTTCAATATAAAAGGGAAACAAAATGCAAAGACTTCAGCTAGCAGGAATTTTAAATGCTCCAAGATAAGTAAAAATAAAATAAACTAACATGTGAATGATAGCAGTAAGCACCTTGCAATCCACAATGGTGTATATCTTCCTCAGGACCAAAATACACAGTAAAATGGAATGAACTAGTCAACCAAGAAAGCTATTGCGTAATCATGTGGCATTTTAGTCAAATATGACTTATGACTATAAAAGTATCACTTAAACTATAACAATAAACAGCATTGTGTACCTTTTCATCCTAGTCCTAAAGAAACAATTGTACATTTGTGTAAGTAAAGAATTTTCATAACAATATGAAACATTTCATTCTAATTGAAATGTGAAAAATTCACTGTAAAAAATATAGGCCTTGGATAATTAAAAGCAACTTCTATCACATAAGACAGTTTTAAAAACAACTTAACAATGAGTGAAGCCATAATCTGATTATTACCTTATATATAATTTCTCCTGTTAAATAAAATATTTTCAGATCAAATACATAGTAATACATAAACATATGAGAAAAATATGAAATGCCATTTCTTAGAGGTAAAGTTCAAACTAATTAATAATATCAATGTGTTTGTGTAAGAGAAGGAACCAAAGACAGTCTCTTAACTGGTGGTTTCCTACACTGCCTACATTACTCCTCGCTCACTAAATGTGAGGCATTGTGGTGAAATCAGGCGCTCGACAAAATAATTAAATGAAAGAAATCTGTATTTTTTTGGCTGATGGGGCATTAAAAAAAAAATTTTCTTTTTTTGGTTCAACACATTTATGTTCATTGAAAACCACATTTTTGAGTGGATTTTACTGAAAAACATTGATTGAAGGCACAAAAAAGTAAATATTCAGTTTCCAAGGCCTCTCAGGCTATGGAAGTTACCAAACTTCGGCAGCCATTTTCTCTTTAATTTTACCTCTGAAACCAGGCAACCCTGGCCTCCTTCAATTGCAAATATATGTGTGTGCCTAAAGAAAGGTACCAAAAGTCGGATTTTGACCATTTTGAGTTAAGGGTTGTACCTTATAGAAAATTCAATGCTGAACAAAGGGGTCTTTGAATTTTTTAGATATCTCAAGTAGTTTTTGAGATACTGCACATTTTTCGAGGTAGGGTAAAAAAATATAATTTTGAGAAAATGAGCTTTTAAGTTTAACAAATGTGAGAACACATACAAACTTTAAAAAAAAAAGATTTAAAAAATGTATCTTTTCATGGAAAATCCATTTCCAATTTAGCATTAAGTTGACACCAATATCATGAATGGAATTTCAGTGGTAAAACATAGCAGAGAAGAGAAAATGTGCTTCAAGAATAGATTTTAACAACTTTTAAAAGCAGTTTTCATTATTTGTTTTTATTACATCCTACCCTCAAAATAATTCAAAATAAAATATTTAGAAGTCAAATCAAAGAAAACCCTTTGAACACATTGTAAAGAAATGGTGGATCCATCATCTTTTAATGGAAACACATTTTGGTCAAAAAAGTGATTTTTGTCATTATCAGCCTGTAGCTCGAAAGGGTCTGGGGCGACTTTTGGTACCTTTCTCTTGGTGAACACACATATTTCGACTTCTATTAAAGATAATGGATATTTTTTTTCACCAA
This sequence comes from Aplysia californica, assembly GCF_000002075.1. Classification (NCBI taxonomy): domain Eukaryota; kingdom Metazoa; phylum Mollusca; class Gastropoda; order Aplysiida; family Aplysiidae; genus Aplysia; species Aplysia californica. Next base: position 882,534 of record NW_004797382.1, on the reverse strand, counting down.
AAGGAAGACAAATGAACAGGCTTTAAGATGATACCAATAACCCCATATATGCCCAAAGATTGACGAGCGCCTGATTCCACTACGTCGCGACACAAATAATCTTTGTTCCTGAACGTATGAGAAAACTGAAGCAAACTAAATAAAACGACATCAATCATGGCACTATAATTCGTTGTTGATGTAAATGCGTGCGGGGCAAAAGAGAATGGACTCATAACAAAAACACATCCCACCGCTTTTTGAAACAACATTAAGGTACCCACAACCCTTTGAAATCTCATGCTTCCTTGCTCCCGTATTCATCTCATTGGCTTCAACTTGATGGGACAAAAGTTGAAAACAGTAGGCTTTTCATTTTTGCATCATACGGCAAAACTGTCTCTTAATTGAGCGAATGTGAGATATTGTAAAACATTTGAGAAGAAGTAGACGATATTGACACATTATATTTCTAATCTGAAAAACTGAATTCTTTGAAACAGATAAATTTTCATAGAAATTTCAACTTGCAGACCATTCTATTTGCCAATGATAAAGCCTCTTTGTATAGTGTAACTAGCAAGACAGCATGACTATCGCATCCCAGCGATAAATGACATAATGAGCTAAATGCACATACAATGCACTTATAACAAGAGATGTAAGTGTAAGAAAGGTTTCTAATTAAATAGCTGATTAAATAGCTTATATCTGCAATATAGTTGAGTAATTCATAGAGAACTATATAATTATTTATGACATTGGTCATCCAAATCACAAGAATGTGGATAAAAGAATGACTCAATCAATATCTTGAGTGTTTTGGAATGTATAAATGCAGCTGCAATGCTTAAAAAATCTATATTTGAAGGCACGGCAGGGTTTTGGGGTCCTTTGCAGACAAATCAGAAGGGCATCCTGTAGATGACAAAAAAAAGTAACACATAAAAACATTCAGCCAAAAAAAAGTCAAATAACAGTATAAAAAAACCAACCCCCCCCCCCCCCCCCCCCCAATTTTAACACATAACAATACTTACGGCAGATGCCCTTAAAAAAAACTAACTAGAAGAGCAGCTTCACAAAATAAATATATGAATCAGCTTCCAAATTATATGGGGAATCTCAAAATTATGAAATGTTTCAACTCTTAAACACTTACAAAAAATTATGAGTGTCATCTGTTCCTGAAATAATCCTATATTGTTTTCAATCTTTGCAAAAAACATAGCCATATATTTTGAGATATTGTGTGGAGAAATGGATTTCAAAGTAAAAAAATAAAAAATACAAGACCCTAAAAATTTTTAAACAAATCTACAGCAGCAGTTGTGTCACACTGTGTGATCTGTCACAAAGAAACGATGGCTGTCATTCAGCAGTTAGGTGATCTGCCATTATGTGCTGTTGTTATCGATTCACAGTCTATCATGTGCAAAAGATCTGAGTTCGATTTTCATGTGGAAAGAATCTTTATTGGGTATTCTGGTTTTTCTGCTGGGGTATTGTATTCCCTCAAGACCTGGGCCCTGAAAGGCAGGGTCAAAGCCAACCCCCTATAATTTGATCTAACTTGGGTTGATGGTGGTGTAAAACAGATTTTAAAAAAAAATCCACAAAGAAATATATTGGGAGAGGAAAGTTTACGTATCCACATTTCAGTTGGGTACAACCCCGGAGAAATAGTAAAAAGAGAGAACAGAACTCCATCACAACAATTACAACACAGGTTTTACGGCGCTCGCAACTGCATAAGGTCATATGAGTGCCAAGGGGTGGATGTCAACAGAAAAATCCTTACAGGGAATCAGACTTACTCTACTCACCTCTCTAGCATCAACAGCACAAAGTCTGCTTCGACTATCAAGGCACCGCGGAAATAGCAGGTTACAAGAGTGTGACAAACATACAAAAGAAGTAGAGGAAAATGACAATAGTAAGGATTAGGAAAGAAAAAGCAGCAATTCCCTGTTATAGTTCAGGCACAGTTATGAGCATGACATTGTTGGATCAGTCCATTTACAAACAACACATCTGCTGGGCATTCAAAACAACACACCTGCAAAACTAGAACAACACGTCTACAGGACAAAAACAACACATCCACATGACAGAAACAACCCATTTGCAGGAAAGAATCAACACATATATTCCATGAGGAACACTAGTACAAAAACAGTATAAAACAGAAATCAATCTAAAAAAAAAAAAGGAAACAGAAATTTATACAGTTCATAATGACACAAATTTCAATAACAATTTATATATATATATATATATATATCAACTGCAGAGGAAGAGTTAGGATAGGATTATAGTACATGAAATAACTTACTCTTTTCACATCTGTCACCAAAGAATCCAGTACTAGCACATTCGCACTTGAAAGTTCGCCCCTTGTCATCAGTGGTGACTTGCGAGCAAACTCCATCATTTTCACAAGGCTTCAATTCTTCACATATGTTGCCTCTTCCTGAAAAAGGAAAAGCATTGTTAGACAGAGTGCATGGTCCTACCTCTTCCTGATGGAAATTATACACACTTGAGCTCGACTGTATTAGTAATTGTATATTATATGTCTGTTCATTATTTTCTTTTTCCACTGCACATTGCAATGTGGTACCATTTATAGCAAAGCTGCAAAAACCAATGAGCACTGAATTTGCCAAGTGCAAAACATGTCAAAAACATTTTGGCCCAAAAATGTAAAGACCATGGTTTAGACTAGAATCAACAAATGAAAAGAAACCAATTCAGTTCTAATTTCACTCTCACTGCATTCTATGTGATAGATACGTTTTTACTTTATAGTTGTGCGAAATTTTTTGTGGCTTTACAGGAATGGTAAAAACACATTATTGATATAAATATATATATACATAGAATTTAAATTGTATGCAAGCATTACTATTATATTTAAGAATGTCAATATGAAGAGTTAAATAAAAGCTGACAATAATACCATGTCACATCAGATACATGATACAGAATAAAACAGATAGCTCAAATTCGTCGGGGCCAAATTCGATAGTTCGAGGGATCCGAGTTCGAAGGATATCTTACAAAGATGAAGAAGAAAAAAACCCAAAACGGGACTGCAGGCACAGTTCGATGGATGAGTGATTTAGAGTCTTCTATGTTCGACCTATTTGTGTTATACAGTATATCTCAAATCACATGTAGGAATTTATTAAAGACTTTGAAAGTTATAGCAATCCATATATATTAGTGTTTATTTCAACAGCAGCCTAATCACAGAACTTCAGGAAACTTTGCATGCATCTTTCTTAGACAACAATCATGTCATTTGGCTTTCTCCATGAGTAAAAATGCACTGCACGAAAAACTGTGGCTCACATGTCAATACAGTCAAACACGGGTAACTCAACTTCGTTGAGGATTGGAAATAATGTTTGAGGTTTCCGTAATTCGTCATGTCCGTGAAAGCCCCAAATACAAAGAAATACAGAGAAAATTTAGGGAGGTAAAAAAGAATATTGAACAATTAATGTGGTTGACTCCTTTGATGAATGTGTTGACGGTGTTGAAGCAAGAAGATTGAAAGAAAGTGGGAAGCAGAAAATCTAACTTGTGCACAGTTGACTATGTCATCCCTTTCCTCTTATTTCATCGGCTTACAGAAAGTTACGCCTCTTGCCATTTGAACAGCGCGTGTCCCACAGGATGATTGCACGCCTGCTGAGCCAGTCATGCGGTGCAGTCACCATCACTCCCCAACCCCCCTTCCTCCAGCCTCTCTTGGTGAGACAAGGATCATGTTATGGCTGTAACAAAAATTACAAAGAAATGCCTACCCGCAGCCAGAAAGGCTGTAAAGCCGGATCTTTAGTTGAGAATGCGTTGTGGATTTGTTCAAGATTCGAGTGTTGCTTAGTCTGAGGGTTCGGGAACTCCATGAAGTCAATACAAAGAAAACATAGGGAGTGAAACGGGACCGAGCAATATGTTCGAGATACCACAGAATTTGTGATGTTCGTGTTCGAGATTCGTGGACTCTACTGAAAATATATACTCAGCAGAGACAGTAATCAGCTGCTGGAAATATCTTGGCTAAACTTATTCTTCAATTTTACCACTTTTACCAATTTTGGCGATAAGCAGTTCCCAAACCTTACTTTTAAAGGTTTTGTTATGTCAAGCAAAATTGCGACATAAGTAGATTGTTATCTTTTTTTTCACAATGCATGCAAAGTTTTGCTGACTCTGAAGTCCGTGGACACAAAGGTCATGCACATCTAAATAGGGAAAGACTCGTCTTAAAAATGCACTTGTAAAAGACTAAATAAAATGGTGGCTTGGCATATTTACCATAAAAAAAGTCATTCAAGCATTCACGTCTGTTTTGGTATGGAAATGGATTATGGCACCCAATCGCTGTCTTCTTCACACAAGTTCGTCGTTTGTAATCAACAAAGTAGCCTCTGAATCTTCGACTGCATATGTAGTCTTGAACAGTTTCTGCATCTGTAATGGGTAAAATTAGAGACATAATATATATACATTATAAAAGTAAACCTTTCATTTCCAAATTGAATTTATACGTTCAGTCTAGCACCACAGTGTAGCTAAGCATTTATAAAAAGTGAATAAATTTTAAGGACCCAAATTGTTAAAAATACTTAAAATGCATCATCGCACCTGTTGAAGACAGTATCGCAAGGAAGCCAGAAAAAAAAAATCTGTCTTGGAGAAGGGAATTTTGGGCAAGGGGGGGAGGGGGGGTGACGAAGGCCAACCCAAATGTGTGGGATCAGGGAAGAACACTTCTGTCTGGTCAGCAAGCAGTGGTCAAAACTTCCCGACCTTTCAAGTGCTTTCCTATCTTCAAGTAAACTTCTCTGATAATGGCATGCATCAGCCTCTCATATATAAGAGATCATAGTTACTGTTGCTTGCATCTTAGACGACCAATCAAAAATAGAAATGACTGACTGAAGGTCTTTTGTTTACACCCTTAGCCTTAGAGCCCTTAAGCGAGTGGACCCGATGGAGTAAAAAGTAAAATTATTAAATGTGTACTACTCAGTTATCTCCAATTTATACTGATATTTTCAATGTCAATATGTCTTTGAAAGAATGAATAATACCACTCTTATGGAAATGCTCAGATTAAATAATTCCTGTCCCAAAGAAACAATCAATACAAAATTTAAATCACCTCTAAGACCTGTGGCTTTAACATCAGTCCTTATGAAATGTAAAAGAAATACTGGTTCTGAAAGAAGTGAGGAAATGAACAGAAGACATACAGGATAACATGCAATTTGCCTATCTCGCCAAGAGGGGCGCACAGGATGCCATTCTCGTGTTCTTATATATAACATCTACAAACACATACATAGACATACCAAGAAATTACTGAAGGATACTTTTTTGCTGATTTTTTACCTGCATTCAACGCAAACCAACCCCACTTAAAAAAAGAATATTATAGCTTGGATTCTTGAGTTGCTAACCAATCGACCTCAATATGTACAATTAAATGGTGTAAAATCCGACCTTATATTCCAAACACTGCTCCGCCCCAAGGTTGTGTAATTTCCCATGTCTTGTTTACGCTCTACACCAACGACTGTACTTCTGACAAAAACATCAACCTAATAAAATTTGCGGATGATTCCACTCTACAAGGTCTTATAACAACAAATGAGAATGAATACAGGGACGCTGTAAATGTATTTACAAAGGCCACCTCTATTCTTACCCGGAGTGAGAATAGTCCAGGCGAGTCTTGTGGCTATTCTCACCCGGTGCGCGTTCACCAAATTTTGCGTTCACCCTAAACCACAGAATTCTACACTGTGATAACAGAAAAATTGTAGAATTCTGTGCCATGAACAAACGTTCCATTACAACTGTAGCCTACTAAAAGCGTACAATTTTGTCTGTGGGCAGTGGAGAGAGAGAGAGAAAGAGAGAGAGGAGTAGCGCGAGAATTTCCGGGCAAAACAAAATGGCGACCCGCGTAGTTCGGCTTGATTCGAAAAGTTAAATAGCCGTAGCATCTTTGTAGACAACCAAATTAATTTACTTTTGTGTTTTAACATCATTTTTTAACTTTGATCGTCCACACCGATAGACAGTATTCAAAAAGAGACAGAGAGAGAGAGAAGGGGGAGGAGTTGATCTTGCGAGAACTTCCGGCGGGTGAGAATAGCCACTTTCATTTACAAATTGGAGTGATAACACTTCCGTCATAAGTCATAAGTAAGTACGGCTAGCCTCTCCATCTTGGTCTTGAAAATCTCTCCTCCCCCACCTCTTTTTTTACCCTTCACCAACAGAAGATGTTAAGAAAAAGTACTGATGGGAGTTGATGCAGCAATGAGAGCCAAACGACGCGAACGTCAGTTAGTTAATTATTTATTCATTTATAGGCTGCTGCACACACAGTAATTAGTCGATTCGCCACGCACACGTTGTTTTCTCCTGCAGGTCAGGTGTCACATTATCATAGATCTAGTCTAGATCTAGATCTAGATCTAGATTCTAGATCTAGATCTATGTCAACCAGAAGTTAGAAAAGGCAAACAAACATAAAACACAACTGAATTTTCCTTACCACTTATAACTATCAGACATAGTGCAAAAGTAGTTAAAACTACGGCTGCAAACATCCCACAAGATCGAACCATTTTGAGGTTTGCTCTGAGCTGTTTCTATTGTAAACAAAGATTGAGCGATCACTTCCGCCTCGACTGCAACTGACGAGGTCAAATGTTCCAGCCCATAAAGTACACAGTTTTCCTCCAGCGACGTGATAATACAAAAGCGTTAAAAGAAATCAGTATTGAATATTTAAAACCACACACCAGGGAAAAGATAATAAAAAGACACACTTTTAACAGTTTTAAGTGGAATAAGTTATAACATAAGTTCAGTTACTTTTTTATAATGGTGAAGTTCATTGGTGTCACACTGCTACTCACATTTGATATTATGGTGGAATTCCTATATATCCAGATATGACATGAAAAAAGTCTCATTTGGCGTTATTTCTGTTGAATCTCGTGTTAGGATAATTGCCAAAATAACAGCTATAATTTATTTGTAATTTCTCCAAATCATTATTTATCACTTTTTAAACTTCAGTCTATGTCATACTTTGGATTTTAAGGTCAGAAAGAAATAATTGTTTATAATCAACTCACGAAAGCATTTGGCAAGCTATTTGATGTTACCTACAATCTGGGGATGTAAAAGCATGCCCGTTTGTGTCTCTCATCGGAAGAGTACTATCTCAGCTGTTGACATTGACTTTCAGTTTAACGTTTAACCTTACTGAAGGAAGAGACACGGGGTTTTGGCTTTATCCGCAATTGAAAACATCAGCTGAAAAGTTGAAAAACATCGCATTTTGAATCTTGGATTTACAGCAGTGATTGGTAAGGTTAATCCGGGGGCCACCTCTATTCTCACTTCACTCCGGGTGAGAATAGCGCAGAGGCAGAGGGAGGGCTAGAGTTGGGGCGAGCGGACGGATGAGTTCGTTACTCGCGGACTCAGTCAGAGCGAACGGGTAACGGACGGCCATGAGAGCGAACTGCGAACCTCAAGACAGTTCGTTTTTTTGGGTCCGCTCC
>NW_004797382.1:860487-873511 GCF_000002075.1 Aplysia californica | reverse complement strand
GGGTCTCGCGATCCGTGCGTGATTTGTAGAGCGAAAAAAAAATTCCAAAGTTGGTCACGCAGGGCTTGTGAGACCCGACGCGAGCGTCATGGCGGGGGTCACGCAACTGTTGTGTGACCCGTCTGAAGTGAGTTAAGGTTTTTTAGGGCCCTGAACACGATTTTGGCATTGAAAAACGTCGCAAATGGTTAGTTTAGAGGCCACCTCTATTCTCACGGGTGAGAATAGCGCAGGCGAGTCTTTTGGCTATTCTCACCCTGTGTGCGTTCACTGTTATAATAGCCTAGGCCAACCAGTGTAGCGTTCACCCTGAACTACAGAATTCTACACTGTGATAACAGAATTGTAGAATTCTGTGTCGTGAACAAACGTTCCATTACTACTGTTAGCCTAATATGTGCAATTTTGTCTGTGGGCAGTAGAGAGAGAGAGAGAGAGGAGCAGCGTGAGAACTTTCGGGCAAAACAAAATGGCGACCCGCGTAGTTTGGCTCGATTCGAACAATTTTTAAATAGCCGTAGCATCTTTGTAGATGACCAAATTAATTTACTTTTGTGTTTTAACATCATTTAAATTTTAACTTTGTTTCGGTCTATTTGATTGTCCACACCGATAGACAGTATTCAGAAAGAGAGGGGAGGAGTAGATCTTGCGAGAACTTCTGGGCAAAACAAAATGGCGACCCGCGTAGTTCGGCTCGATTCGAAAAGTGAAATAGCCATAGCATCTTTGTAGACGATCAAATTAGCTTACACTTTTGTGCTATAATGTCATTTTTTCTTTGCTTTTATCAATTTGATAATCCAAACTGATCTAGACAGTATTCCAAAATTAGGAAAAACAGGTCTTGTTTCACACCGGGTGAGAATAGCCGAAGCTGGCAAGTCTCACCCGGGGTGAGAGGTCGATCGTATTTTTATTCTCAAGCCGGGTGAGGATAGCCACTTCCTACTTTAGATGTTACGGCACTTTATTTCAGGGGGGGCCTACCCCTCTGGCAACAATAATTCAAAAACACTCACACACGTCATGAGCGGACAATCGGGGTAGATCTAATTTTAGAGTTGGAACAGGCCGAGCCTTGCTTCGCAGCACTCGCCAAGTTGCGAGCAGGGCCGAGGGGGTTGCAATTATAAATGCAAAAGAGCTCTTGTGCGCATCTCTTGCCCCCCCCCCCCATTGTACTTTGCCGGACCAGGAGTACGCTAGGCCTAGCCTAGCAGTAGCAAGAGTCAGGAGCAAATAAGAATAGTGGACCACGTGATTAGCCTCAAGGTGTCAGGGTCGTGGGTCAAAGGGCACGGTAGCATGGTCGTGATGACTGAAAAACCTGATAAGAGACGTTAGTCGATTGTGGGCTGTCGAAGGGTGAGGACGTAGTTCTAAACCTGAGTAGGGGAGGAAAGGAAGAATAGCGTGCCACTAGGCAGAGGTGACTCCTTTCTTTTTAGAGCAGATACCAGGCCTTGTGTTACCTGTTAACACTTTGCCATCACAAGGCTCATATATATATATATATATGTAAAAACCCTTGCCATCAAAGGCAAAGGCATTTTGGGGAAAATCCAAAGAAACTGGGCGACAAACATCTCCGATCGGCGAGATGTGACAGCAAAGCATTTTTAAGGTGAAATTAATAGTAGATGTGTGCTGAGCGATGAACTTTTGGACAATGAAAAAAAGGGGAAACCTATTTTAAACCTCAGATCTATACCCACAATCCGCACTGTGTGTTTTCGTGTCTCTTTCTTCTACTGTTTCGCTATATATTAATCTGAAGTGGGTGCTTGGTGGACGATCTGGTGTGGTTTGCTTCTTTCCTCCTGTCTAACCCATCGTCCATCTCCCCTCCTTTTTTAACTTTGTATATTATAATGGTAATCTCTCAAGTAACTTGCCTAATCTTTGGCACTTTTATGATATTTCAGGTGCCTAGAACTCTGTTACAACTATTACTATGTAAACTGAAGCACGAAAGACTCTATTGATGATTTGCATCTTTTGAGAGTTGATTGTTGTATATATGTGTAAAGATTTGTCGACATAATCCTCTCTATCTTTTTGGTTTACAAATGGGGGGATTCTGTCTAATTGACGGATAAAGTTCTTTCTTACAAAGAAAAAAAAAGAAGAAATAAAAGATTTTGGATTCTTTTTTTTTTTGGGTTTTGAAGCCGTTTTCAGATTAGGTACGGTAATCATGTTCAGTTTAAAGTGAACTCTGTATTTTTATAAAAGATTCTGTTTCTCCTCAGAAAATCAGCACAATGATTCGCCTACAAAGACCAACTGGTGGTGACGGTGAGGATGAGAAAAAGAAAATGGAAGAGGAGACCAAGATGGCACGCCTAGTTACTCTCCAGAATGTGGTTGGTTTTGCAGTTATTTGTGGATTAATTCGTGCAGGTGGGTCTATTATACATATTATATCATATATATCTACTTGATTAACCCTAATTTTGGCAAGGGCCGATTAGATCAGCCGATTTCCTGCCCTGAAAATTGAAACTGGCAGGGCTGATCTCAAAGGACCATATATATTAAACTGCTGCTTCTGCCTTCCAACTAAATATTTGGGGCTTCCTAGAGTGATTTCTGATTGGCTAAAAGGCTAACAGCTAACCTCCAACTGTCAGAATATATTTACTATTCAGGCTTGGGGGACGAGTATTTTCCTTTCGAAACAGAGGGATGTTTTGAAAGCTTGTTTGTCAGAACGCAAGCCAGTGTAGTTCTATCACTTGTTGTGCTACTCATGTGGGTCTAAAATAGCCAAAAATCAATCTCTGTTGGATACTTGTGAAATTGAATTGACTAGGGAAAGTAATTCAGACACCGTTAGTGGTGGATCTATTGGTGTTCAGTCAAGAATTGGGATTAGATCTGACAGACGATGGTGATACCAGTTCTCATCCTGACACAAGTTCTCTTTCAAATGGAACACTACCTTTGGGAGTCTAAGAGGGACAGAAAAGGGAGAGTTATAGAATAAAGTAGGTTTCTTTTGCTCAACTACTTATTACAGACTACCAGCAGATTGCTGAAAACCATATATGGCTGTACTTAGAGTGTTTTAATGTAGAGCATGATGTGAAGTTGTGAGTATCAGTTGCGCTCGAAACAGACCACGTGACAAAATGATAAATTGAAACAGTCATTATACCTCATTACCTGTTCTTCTCAAAGCTATATATACCTATACATTTTCTGAAAGGTTACTGAAAAACCTATATTTCTGCTATCTCACATTTTTCATAACACGATACACATTAGATTGGTATATTATATATATATGCTAATGAGCATGTACATTTTTTATGTCAGCAATCTTGGGTTTCAAAGTTACATAACCCCTTGTAAATTAAATCAAATCATATGTTCAAGGGCAAAATATAAAAGTTCATTCAATAAATTTTCAGAAAGTAGGCTACATACTTTTGTTGGGTTATTATTTGATACAAGTTTATAAATTGGATTTGTCTCATTTGTAAAGCATGTGCACGTTTGGCTGATTAGCCTTGCCATTCCTATTGAAAACATCTGCCAGAGTTAGGGTTAAGTGAAGAATGTTTTGTCTGTTGTTTAATTGTTACCATTTTTGTCTTCTAATTTTACTCTCTCTTGTTAACAGTTCACGTCTTTGACTTTGACACCTCTCCACATTGTGTTGTCAACAGTACATGTATTTTATTTGCAGTCAGTCCTACCACTGGCTTGTACAGTCTGACTTGTCCAAGACGGCCATCCATTGTTGAAGAGAAAAAGTGGTAGTTGTAGTTGTAGTGTCATTATCATGTTAAAAATGCAGGAGGGGAGGGGGGGGGGGGGGGGGTGGCCATTTGTACAGGTAATTGTCTTGTACAGGATGTTGTTAAAACAGGAGCCGATTGTACTGACTCATACTCATCCTGACCACCACTGGAGTTAGGGGTCCTTATTATTCTTTATCCACAAAGAATATCTGCATAATTATTATTATGCAACGCAGAGAGATGTTGACAATGGAGTGATGATATGAATCATGTAGAATCTAGTTATTTAACCATCAGGTATCTTTTTTTTTGGGTGGTAAAAAAAAACAAGGCACAAGTGGGTTAGTAATAGTTTTTCTCACTCAAACCGGATCATGGTGCCTCTACGGGATAGATTGAGGCATTATTATTTTTTCTCTTAACACTGTACCACACGGCGCACCGGCAGTGGAATTTTAGTTGCCGCAGGGGGTTCTCCGCCGAGCGCCTTATCATGTCGGGGTCATGCGGGTCAGCTCCCTGTGGCCGCTATGTATGGGCCGACTTAATTTTTGGTACTTTTCAACGTACAATTTAAGGTGTATCCTTGTATTTATGGTAATTCTCATTTAGTGCACCCAAAGCTTGCATTTCTGCTCTTGAGACTCAAAAAAGAACGGACGTTGTAACTTGTATGGTTATTTCGTTAGACGCGCTGGAGTCGGCAATGCTAAATTGTAATTTTTTTTTTGACTAGCGTGAATGAAAAAAAAATCAATATAAAAAAGGCCTCGTCAAAATCTGTCGAACTTTTTGAACATGAACGACATAGCATTGGTGCAGATACTCAGAAAAGATGATATCTGCGCATATAATAGAAAGCTGTAATGTTGCAACTTTATCCATCGGGCACTCAATTCGCTATGAAGTAATTCCTCCAAATACAACTTTATGTGTCTAATATAATCGTGAATTTTCGCATATTTTCTCGAAAGTTTATAAAAGTCACCATGAAGTTTCTCTATGAAAAGTACAAATCGATTTTAGTGCTAGAATACATCTTCAATGTAGATCTAATACATGAACAGCATCCGTTACACTCCAGAAATTCCTTACTTTTCTTAAAACGCTAAGTCTAGGTTTTGTTAGTTGACTGAATAATAGGGATGACTTCTCGTAATTGGGTTATAAGAATAATTTCTAGCTTTCCAGGGACACTGAATCAGTACCAGACTTTTCCAGCTTTATTTTTCGTTTCTGTGACCATTTGCAATAATTGACAATGTGACTGATTTCTTTACATTCATAATTGTGTCCGTGCATATTTCCGACGCAAAAACTAAGAATGAATGTGTTAGCTGTCATTTTTATTCCATACAAGAAGTTTATCTCTACCCATGTATTTACACGGTTTTGGGTTTTTTTTAATTGCTTAGATTCTATATTATATCTTTTTAGTTGTATGCAGGCTGCCACAGACACAGCATGATTCATGAACAAACGCAGAGTAACTTTTTCTTGTTTGATAGTAAAATAAGAGCTAACGCTGATCGTCTTTAGTTTAAAAATGCAGATGTGCATCTTTCTTCTCTTATAACTTGACTATTTCTACTTGCGCAGATTTAAGATTTCTCATGGTAAAAGACATGATATTCGTAGTCAGTTTAACACAGAGTTTGGAGCGATCTGTCGTGCCTTTTTAAAATTAACAATCATTTATTCATAAGTTTGTAACTATAATAGGACAAATTGGGTACTCTACAAACACTTGTCTTGAACAAAAACTAAGGCACAGAAATTAACCATTCTAATGCAGAATAAATCTCAAGACATTGAGCTTTTAGTACATCCGCGTAATGGTTTGCTATGTGGGATGGGGAAGAAGTTATATCGTTTTAAACATAGTAAAAAATGCGAACTTCCTAACCGACACCGGCAAAGTCGCTTCAGGGCTCATTAACCCCGTGACCCCGAGCCGGGGAGCTCCGGCGGGCTGCTGAGTCACGCGAACTAAAAGTAACAGAATCGGGCGAAAAGTGACGCCGTGACCAATGCTCTTGCATAGGCTGCTTGAAACATGCTGTGCACTAGTTTATTTTGTTGTACCGCTTCATTGCTTTCATTTCAAGACTGGGCCAACAGTTTTTAAAAGATCTAACATGGATGTTTTTGGAGGATCTGATTATTGTGCTACAAAAATGTACTACTGCTACAATGGCAGATTTTGCCACTCCATGAAGGAAACTCTTGGCTTGGTGGGTGGTTGGCAGGTGCTCTGTTGTGGTTTGCTTCTTCTTTCCTATCAAACATCTGTCGTCCTTATCTCCCCTTCTTCTTTTTTATGTTTGTTACTCTGTTGTAACACCTCTAATCTAATCTTCTGGCGCTCATGACCATATGCAGTTGCGAGCGCCGTAAAACCTCTACTTAAAAAAAAGTACCCTTGGCCGGCCCCAACTCTATCAAATGGGCAATGTGTGCTGGGTATTATCTTTTGACTGACAAATTCTTTTCTTCCTTTTTTTCAGGTCCGTGGATAGCCCAAAATGTGTTCTAATGTGATTGCATATCAACAACCAGCCTACGCTGTCATGTGGAGAATGTGTGACAAAGCCTGCAGTGTCCATCTATCCCTGCAGAGGAGTTAAAATGTGTGTGCGGTCTCTTGCCTTATGTGTTGGCGGGGTGAATGTTTGTCGGAGAGATTATGTCGTCAAGTTCCATAGATCGATGTACAGCTGCTCCCATTTGTACATAGTCAAGGCATCTCTGTTCCAAAGGAATTAAACTTTAACAGATCTCAGAGTTCTGCGTTGATTCAATGTTGTATTTCTTTGTTGTCACTATTTGATAATTTAATTTATTTTCGTATTGTTTTGTTGGGTTGTTTTATTTCCGAGATCTGCTTATACTTATAATTTAACGCCAGTGTCCAGTAAAATTGTAGTACATTTGGTCGCTTTTGAGGACAAGTGGGCGATCCCAGAAAATGCTGTTCTGAGATAATCGAAGGTAAAGTTTTTGCCCCTTGTTCAGTTTCATTAAAAAACAAGATTTTTCTCTATAACCAAACAAATATACACACAAGTGAAGCCAAACTTCTGCTATAGGTAGGGAAATGCCCACTTTTGGCTTAGGTCAAGATTTCTGGAAACCCCTGAAATCTGGGTTAGCCTGCTTGTCCTTAAAAGCGACCATTTATTGTATTACATGTCACTTTTCTATAAAGTAAAGGAGCTGTTTACCAGTGCTCTGGTGTAACTGTAACAGTTAAGCGCTTTGCTGTGCCATGTAGGAAACCCGAGTCTGATTCCCTCTGAAGTAGGCAGAAAATTATTATTCTGTATCTTGGTCTTTCTGCTGTGATGTTGTGTCCCTCACTCCCAGCCCAAATTGTCCCTGAGTGATAGGCAGGGTTGGAAGCCCGCCTCCTAAATGATGTAAATTGTGTCATGGGGATGTGAAAACACCTACATTTTAAGGACATGTTTAACAGGAACTACCACTACCAGAAATCACTGAAACTACTTGTGTTTTGAAAGGTCTGATTTGTGAGTTAGAAATAGGGGGATTACCATGGAATTGGTACTGGAACAATGGAGAGAAACTTTTACTTCAAGCGTCGCATGTCATTTCTGGTTACATAATCTTCATTTCAAAGGGGGTGGTATAGTGAGAATGAAAACAATTTAGGTGGGCTGCGAAAGAAAAAGTTTGAATGTCTCTCCACATTGAATGTCTCTCCACACTGTTGCTGCTGCATATTCCTCACAAGACACTGGTATCCCATACTATACCACCAGACAGTAATGCCATTGTTCTGTTACAAAGTTAGAAGTGCTTATGTTGCTGAGGAAGGCACTGGAAGAGGTTAACCAACAGCATTGCGGAGTTGACAGGGAAATCCTTCGCCCAAACTCGTGTGCTGGCAAAAAAAAGTGAAAAGTGGAGGTACCTGACGAGGCTCTCTATCATCTTACAGCACCCGTACGATCCTTGTGGATTATGGGATCAGTAAGTAAGCAGAAAGGTTGCAGAAACCATGACATTAATGACAATGATCACCTAATGCAGAGAAAATAGTCCAGTTCTTTCTTTTTTTGTTGTTTTGAAATTGCATTCTTAGTTCATTAAAAAAAAATCTTGCGAGATGTAACAGTGGTATCTTAACTAGACCTGCATGTGAGCCTCAACCAGATTGTCTGAAAATTTTGCGCAACCCCCCCCCCCCCCAAAAAAAGCCTTAGTGGGTGTCATAAGGAAGGACATCCGAGTAACGAGCGACCACCCCAACAAACACAATAAAGAAGAGACCTAACCCTAACCCTACCCCAAAAAGAACCTGCATCGGGCCTCATCTTAAAGGGATTCGCATGTAAAAAGGCCAAAACAAGTACTAAATGAAAAAAAAAATTAATTAAAAAACCACACTCCAAAACAAACAAGGAGCATATAGATTCTAGATCTAGATCTAGATCTAAATTTTATCTATATGGCTTACATCTACATTGCTATAGGGTTTGATACAATAACACAATAGAATTGGAATACGAATCCTCCATATAGACTATAGATCTAGATCTAGATATCTAGATCTACTAGACTAGTAATCTAAAAAATAAATCTAGATCTAGAAAAATCTAGATCTAGATCCTGAAGAACAAGTGAATAGGAATAGATTCTAGGCTTTGAACTAGAAATCCGCATCCGATTCCGAACAGAGGGACTCAGCTGAGTCTAGATTCTAGATCTAGATCTAGCTAGATCTAGATCTAGAATCTAGACTATAGATCTAAATATAATAATAATAATAAATAATTCACGCACCTGATGAAATGCTTATTTTTACCAATATTAATATTACAGCACAACCTATGATAGGGTTTGACACAATAGAATTGGATTATGAATCCTCCATTGAGGTCTATAATGATCTCTATATAAATCTAGATCTAGATTCTATTAGAACAAGAGAGTCGGACTTGAATGAACCCACACGATCTGAACAATTGAATTAGTCAACAAACGAAATTGAAAATGGCCGCTCGAGCACGAAACTGAAAGTAGATAATTTAAGTTGTCGTCCTTTTTCGTATTCGCATTTCTACTTAGGTTCCGACAATTATGTCGGAAACGCCGACGTCGGCAGTCGGCGGTGCGCGCGTCGACGGTCGGCACGAAAACGAAAGTGCCGACGAAGCCGACGGGGAAAAAAGGGGTCGCTGGCAGTCGGCCAGGCCTCGCACTACGCACATTGACTGATACTAGGCGGGCCTAGCGATAGCATCGGCCGGTTCGCGGGTCGGGTCGCGATTGTCGGATTTCAGACGATTGTCGGCAAACATGCAGGTCTACTTAACTCAATGGGCCAACTATAGTCGGGGAGAAAAGTGGTCATCTTAGAGTTAGAGACAGGTAGTTCAGTTGGACATTGTAGAACAAAATGTCAGAAGGGAAGGGAAAAGTGCTCAATTGTACAGATGGTTGGGGTTTTTTTTTTGTCCCTTGCCCATTTCTATGATATTGACGCCATCTGACAGATGGCTGTTATTGTTAGTAGTCAGAACTTTAGCAGGTTCGACTATATGAGGAAAAGAGAATAAGGTATCTTTCTTAAATTATGATTGGTAAACAAAATACCATTCGTCAAACTTTATGGCGAATGGTCAGTAAATTCTCTCAAGAGCAAATAGGAGAGGCCAGGCATTAGAGAGAAAGGGTCCCAAGTTGTGAGCTTGGCAAAAAGCTCTAGATTTCCTGAAATACTCCCATTCTTCTAGGGTTCTTACATTATAAGGTAATTTTTATCACTACTCTGGGTACCGGTACGTGTAAATTGTAAATCTATTATAGTAATTAATTTATAGTCTTGCAGGCACAGCAAACAGATTTTCAGGTCCTTAAGTAAAAAAATTTCTCCGGTACGAAAAGATTTCCGCATCCCGCTGATTTCACTATGCACATGGATAGTCTGTAGTACGGTGGTAAGTTTTTACACAGCTAGTGAGGAAAAAGGAAACTGGAATTCAGCCTGTATCACTGAGGATCCATTGCATTAATTCAACACCGTCTGTCTTGTACTAAGTTGTACGTTTCATTTAAATGCCAGTGGCCGACACCGTAACCAAATTTAAACAACCAATGAAAAAAAAAAAAGAACACATTGATAAGATAAAGACATTTTTATTATTACAAAAACAACGGAGGCAAGTGTTTGCACAATTTTTTTTTTTCATGGCAAAGCGAGCTAACAACAGCAGTATGGGAGTAAAAATGATAACAACTCAGTTTTTGTACTGCAACATATTAACTTTTCCAGAATTTGATTACAGATCATAGCTATTCATTGGATGATTCAAATCAATCAGTCAGCTGAGAGAGTGATCATAGTGGCTTTTGTTATAGACTTGAACATTTTACTCAGGGGCAGAAAGTCAGGTTCCTTTGTTTCTGTCTTGGGACACTACAATGAAAGTATAGTAGTAGTAGGCCTATACGGTAGGCCTATTGTGACAGAGTCAGAAAATGCAGTGCAGTAGGCTTAATAAAGTCAAACTCGGATATAACAGGACAGATGGAACAGGCAGTTTCTTGAGAAAGTTGGTGCCAAAACCCCAGTTCGTGGGTACTTGTGGCAAGGGAAACTACACATGAATAAGTACAGCTGGATTAGTCCACAATAAATGCCTACTTTCTTTGCATTTCTGATTTAACAGGGATTGGATATAACAGGACTTTTTCTCTACTCCCACCATCCCTGTTAAATCAGGTTTCCACTGTATATATTTGATTACCGCAGATCCTTTTCCAGTGGGCTGTTTTGCTGACACGGAGACAGAATCGATAAGTGAATCCATCACAACTATGGGGGGGTGTATGTGTTTGAAAGTTAGTGTTCAGGCAAGCGGTCA
Organism: Aplysia californica; assembly: GCF_000002075.1. Taxonomy (NCBI): domain Eukaryota; kingdom Metazoa; phylum Mollusca; class Gastropoda; order Aplysiida; family Aplysiidae; genus Aplysia; species Aplysia californica. Next base: position 862,869 of record NW_004797382.1, on the reverse strand, counting down.
TACAAACAGGTGAAATATCTTGGTTAGACAAATTTCAATAATTTGAACGACCAAAAGCAAGTTCATGCGCTGCAAGATCACGGTAGTTATATCCTAAATCCTAGTCTGTGCAAATTGAACCCTGTTATAGCCAGGTTCATATTTATAATATTCATATTATTATTACACTTATAGAGGTAAAAAACCTGGGGATTTGATTTATCACTGTTATATCTAAGTTCCTGTAATAACAGAGGCTGTTATGAATGGACTGGACTGTATTAATAAAAACCATTACCATACTACCAGTACATACTGAATACTGTGCACCTACTAAATATAAGAAAAAAGGAAGTAAAAAACAAACAACACAAAATAAAAACAAATCAGTTTTGCAAACAATGCATTATAATAATTACATGTATTATAACAATTATAATAATTGATATGATGAGACAGCATAACTAGCACAACGTACACCATGAGAGCTGGACGATTAAAAAAAATTTTGTTTGAGATTTGCACACTCGCAACACAAATAGGTCATAATATAAGTGAAAATTAATAAGAGTTGCTACTACTAGTACTAGACTAGAGAGTAACATGACAAAGAAAGGGGTAAGATTGAAGAATACCGGACCAGCGGACTGACTTTGCCTATGTCTCAACCTTAGGAATTCATAATTTTCCCGTTTTTAATATCTCTCAATGGAGAATCTCGGACCGGTAGATCTATTCATTAAAATTTTGTCAGGGGGGAGACCCCCCTGAACCCCCCCTCATCCACCCACCCTACCAACCCCACTTTCTCGCGCAATAATGTACGAGTGGTCTGGTATTCTTCAATCTTCCCAAGAAAGGGAGGAGAGATAAGGACGATAGATGTTTGGATAGAAAAGGAGCTTACCACATCACATGGCCTGCCAGCCAGCCACCTTCAAGGTTCCGTTCAATCAATTCAACGCACACAACACTTCATCATTACACAGCGTACGGTGCTCTCTACTACAACCATTAAGAATTGCCCGTTTAAATTTTACCTGCTAAATTTGACCCATTTTGTAAGCGTAGAACTAGTTTTATTCAGTCAACACTTATACTAATCTAATTTAGGAAAATGATCTTTCGTGCTTAAATAATGCCATCACAAAAAACTGAATAACTCACCAGCCTTAGTTTGACACCATCTTGCTTTTGCACATAGGCTACACAGTGATAGTGTGTGGTTCAAAATAAAATGTAATGGAAATTAAATATAATATTGGCTAATGCATGCTCTTTCTCATGAGTCAAAGATAGAGAATCATACTGTTTTACAGAACTTTCAATTCTGACAGCAAGTCAATCTGGTAGAGAGCACAGAACACCTTGGTGGGTGGTTGGAGTGTGCCACTGATAGTTCCTATCTTCTTTACTTTTCTGTCTTGCTTTTTCCCAACACTATATGACCATTATTGTATTGATGTGCTTCTCTTACCTCGAACTCAAACAGAACACCTTTTATCACAAAACACCCATTCCCCACAAAGGTGGGAGAGTTATAACGAGCTGTTGACCAAATACGGCAATTCATTTGATCTGTGCTATATATATACTTGACATGAGCAAACAAATGGAAAGGCTGCAATGGCTGACGACAGAGCTTTGAAGAACTTGATTTTTCAATGAGGATAGGATGAGACCTCAGCGCTTTCTTGTCCTATCTCCATTTTTTTAAACAGTGAAAATGCGACTTCTTCTTCAGCTCACTCACTGTTATGAACTGTTTTTACTGTTATTAAAAATGGAGACAGGACAAGAAAGCCCTGAGATCGCGATAAGGTCAATTCAGAGCAGTGAAAGTAGGGAGAGCCACATCCCCCTCCTAAATACTTTCTCCACATTTCAAGTACCATAAAAGCAAATGCATAAGTTGGACAAATGCACATTTTATTTTCAGCTGAAAAGACGGATAATGAACTCAGAAATGAAGTTGTGCTAAAACAAAAATCAAAGCAAACTGGAAAATGGAAGGCTTACAAGCGTAATAGTAATGACATTTTCAAAAAATTTTGAACTAGACGCATCAGTGGCAAACTTTACGCGTACGGAAGTGTTCAGGATGGACCTTGATCTGAAAGCATACAGTACAGAGCTAGACAAGGGACCTCAATCTTTTTAAACATAAGGTCAAGGTCTTTCTCTGAAAAAAATTATTGGAGAAAGAACCTTCATACTTCAATATAATTATATTATAACGTTTTAAAGAAACCCTGATGTAACAGAAGCCATTGTGCGGAACCCTCCATTATAATTATGTAATAACCAACATATAAAACAACACACATATATAAACGATGCCTTTAAAAAAAGAACCCGAATCCTCGACTGAAATTACTAGGCTTGAGAACCCCCCCCCCCCCC
>NW_004797382.1:827763-860387 GCF_000002075.1 Aplysia californica | reverse complement strand
AACCCCCCCCCCCCCCCAAAAAAAAACAACAACAACCCCAACAACCCACATTTCGTACTTTACAACAAATGACATGTGAATCCACACACTCAAGTTCACATAACACGTACTGGACAAGCCTCACTTTGACTAATATATATAATATATATATATCTATACAAACATGGGAACATTTATGGGACAGCAAAACAAAATCATTTTTATGTCCTCTTGTTCAGAGATCAATTCATACCTTAAATAAGGAACATCAAGTGCTTTCAGTCACAAATTATACTATACAGTGTCAAACAACGAAAACCCCTGTTGAAATACACAAGTAATTACGAGTACATTGTACTTCAGATACAGCAGGGCAAGACAAAATGCAGAGCTCCGGAGAACTGCATTACATAACTGCAACAAGTTATCAGATATGTAGACCAAACGGTGAAAATTTTGTACACGGATATGTGTGTACAATATTTGGGCAGGAAAGCTGCTTTTGATTGATCTTGGGGCACACATAAAAGAGACCCTGAATCAAACTGGTGAGCTGTAGTAAAACTTTAAAAAATTAATCAATGGGAAAATAAATTTTTAAAAAAGGTATTGCGATTTAAATACGGATGTATGCTGAAGCTAGCAGGACATTACTTTGACACAGTGCTACATGGTACAAATGATACAATATAGGCCCGACATGATTTTTGATACGATCTTGGGGACAAACAAAAACCAAAAGCAAGCTTAAAATTGTATATAGGAATATGAGGGGGTGAGATGCAAAACCTGTTAAGCGACATTTCGGGGAAAAAAAGGAGATTTTTTGCTTAACATAAATGCACATTGTTACCAGCTATCAGATGCACAAAGTGTTTTCCGCCAAAACCCGACACATACTTCATAAACAAAGCCAACAAAAAAATCTTCTTTTTGCGCATGTTCATGCATATAGCAGCATTAAAAACCCCCCTGATTTTCTCAAAAGTGCTAAAATGGATATAGCGGGTTTTGCATCTCACACCTTCATATTTCATATTATATACCCCAACCAGCTTTACTTTGATAATAAGTTTTACACAAAACCTCATTTCTTTCCGAGGGCCGAGGACTGTCCCAGAGGAGTTTCTCCAGCTCTGACACATGAGTATTCTGAGATCATTGTAAGTCAAATTAAAGAAAAAACCAAAAAAACCCTTCAAACAAACATAGATTGACAGGCAATGGAGAAGCACAAACCAAGAAACAGGAAATTTGCATTGAATGGCAGTTTGATATGTGTGTGTATTTTTCTACCAAATTCTGAATTTAATAAAATGTCGCACACATTCCCCTGAAGGTTTCTGGGAATATATATATTATATATATATGCAATTAACCGAAAAAACGAAAAGATTTAAAAACTGAAAATATTAGAATAAGAACAGTCTCCCTCGTCATAAAATAGATAAATTAATAAAAATTGAATTCTGAATCCTTGAGAAATTGGACACCCAGGGATAAAAAAAAAAAAGCTACAGTGTATAATACATTTTATCTTCATGCAAAGCAAACCATAAGCTTTGTGGTCTGCTACAGCAATTACATTTTTTAAATTTCTTTCCCCGCTCGACACAAGATTTGTGCTCATTACTTATGAAAGGACATGAATGAAATGCATGTCTTTCTCATGACAAGTATCAAAACGGAAGTTGTGGTAAAACGAGGTTCAGCTGTGGCCAATATGAATGAGTTTCACCGTTTAATTAATAAGCGTTATAAGCATTTTTCAAGTCTGAAAACAGAATCCTTCGCAGAGTACAACATTGTCGAAACGATCCTGTGTAAGAGCTCTTAATGTCATGATGGTGGCTTCAGTGAGATTAGTCTTCATCTCAGGTGAGAGTAATGCAAAGTCTATATTGCATGGACATTTTTTCAATTATACTAATTAATTTAATTACAGCTGAGGTGCAAATTATTAATAATATGACAAAACTCAAGGGAGCAAAAAAAAACCAACAAAACAACCCCAAAAAACAAAACAAAAACCCAGCCCAGTAAAGTTTAAAACTAGCAAAAAATCTATACACAAAATGTACACCTTCAATGATCATTTTGATGGAAGGAAAAATTTGATTTTGTATCTGAGACATCTTGGCTCTTTTTTAGAAGAGAACAGGTTGGCCCGGTCTTCCCTGCACCCATCAGTGAGCGGGAAACACGTGCTGTGAACACAACGCTTCCAACTTGCTCTTGATTTTCAGATTTCTGCTGCACAGTATAATATAAATATAAACAGGCATCATTAAATATTTTTCCACAATAATCTCCCCCCAAAAAACCCAGGGAAAACCAAATGTGTCTGCTGTATATCCTCCAAAAGCACTGGTGATAGTGTGGGTGGTTGGCAGGTCCTAGTGTGATTTGTTCCTTGTTTCCTATCAAACATCTATCGCCCTCGCCTCTACTCCTTTAAAAAAAAATGTTACTCTCATGTAAAACCTCTAATCCTAGGTACTTACATTATGGTCTGTTTCAACTATTTGTGTTGCAAGCGATGTAAAACTTTTACCAAAACTAAAACTGATGATAGGTCAGTGACAAGCTGAATTGACAGAAACGGAGAAAAAGTACACCGCGGGTGAATTCGACAGGCGACTGGATGTGGTATAAAATATTTAGTTAAGTCTTAACTTGGGTAAAACCCAGCAAATTGTCCCCCCAGACCTATTTTGTCCATAGTGTACTTAAGTAAAAAGGCACTTTGGACAAAATAGTTCTGAGGTGATGAAATAGTATACAGAACACGGGAAGGGGCGAACATTTTTGTCATTGCAATTAACTGATCAGGGATGAAATAGCAGTTGTTTGTGTTATTTGTGAGAATGAAAAAAAATATTCTAATGCAGTATTACCATTACTCTTTATGTTTAACTTGTGCACAGAGTATTTTGAAAGGAGTACATTTTGAATTTGTTTATCTATCAGTATGTCGCTATATCGCAGACTCATTGATTCTACAATTATCAAAGGGTAGTTTGACATGTTTTAGCCTATTCTCTTTCTCTCAAGGAAACGGCAATGAAGTTAGACAGCGAAATCTCATCTTTGGGTGTGTGTGTTCATCCCATCCACATTCGGGGGAGAGGAGTAATTTAATTCTAGGTCAAATATGACAAGTTAAGCCTCATCTTTGACATTACCCTTTATAGAAACCTGATTATGCCAGAGTTAAGACAAGCCAGGTCCCATGTCTAGATTTCAAGTCAACTGGTTCAAAGTCTTTGAATATCAAGCCACGGTAGTACAGAGTAAATTTCTGTACTACCCATTATATTTTGCAATCACAGCAAAGGTGAAATGACTTAAAGCTTATTCAATATTTACCCGTACTGAAAACACCAAATGTCTAGTACTTGACAACATAAACAGTTAAGTATTAGTATTAATGCTTGAGTCCTGGAATGCTTGAAATAAAAGAGTATGCACTCTTTGTTCTATTTAAAAAAAAAAAAAAAGCGACAGAGTACAAGACCTATCAGGAAATTATTACCTTGAGAAAGGGGAGCATATTTATCAAAATCAGACTGTTACAAGTGGTAGTAGCATGATATAAATATACATATATTCATATATATATATTTAGAACAAGATGTGATTCTTTTGTGAAGATTTTTTAACTCTGTGTTCATTACTCTTTGAAAAGGAGGATATGTGAATCCCAGAGACACACGACATGATAGAAAAATCACAAAATAGCACATGGGGTAAGAATACCACCACAATTCCTCATTACATATCATAATCTGAATGAAGACTTTCATAACCCCAATAGTGCTCCTGTTGCTTCTGTCTTCATCTTGGGGAAAAAACCAGTATAACCTCCTGCAGGCACTCTGACTTTGTTCAGTCATCTTGCCTGATAATGTGACAGGCATGTTGCAACAAGCGTTATAAAAATAGTTAACTGGCATTTCAGTCACAATGAATAGCAGAAGGATGTTAATTGTTATATGATATAAACATATTTTTAAAAAAAGCATTGCGGGGCTTAAAAACATGTGAGGAGCAAAGTTCTTTACAGTAATTATAGACATTTTGTTTGAGGGTCATAAAATACAAAACCTCCAAGAACTTTAATAGAGCAAAGTACAATGTATAGCATATCATCACCATGATACATGTAATACCATTGCCAGTATCATGTTTTTTGTTTCAAGTTCTTGTATGGTAAAAATGCCTGTTACGCATTCTGCATCCTCAATATAGCAGGGTTTCGCTTTGTGCAACAAAAATCCAACTACAGAGACATTTCCACTTTTGCTAAAGTCATTAGGCTGACTTGTGTAAGCGTAACTTTTTAAAAAAGTTTTTCACAATGACGTGGGCAGTTGTGTTATGACAATGGCAATTTGGCTCTATTCAGGCATCATAAGCAAAACTACATCGCATACATTTGTGAAAGAAATTTCGAAGGCACATATAGCAGGGCAGCAACAATGTGAAAGATTCTCCCACAAGAGGAATCAGGTACAGACAGGCATTAGGAGCACCTAGTAATGCTAGACAGCAGGGTGGCCAGGGAAGTCGGAAAGTCGCCGGAAATTTGTGTTTAGGTCGGATAAGTCGGATTTTAGTCGAAAAAAACGAAATTGGTTGAATCGGAACGAAGTTGGCAATAAAAGTGCGAATGTATTGAAATGATGAAAGTACGACGCCGGTAGTTTATTATTATTGCGAAAGTGTTTGAGGATGATGCACCAAGTTCCATGATGCCCGGACGTTATAAATATGGAAACGTTCTTGGCTCATGGGTCCATGTGTTAAGGCAACATTGATGATAATGTGTTGTTTTCTGATTTGGGAACTGAATTTTTCGAACCAGTGTAAAATCTAGATCTAGATTTAAGATACAAAGCATTCTAAATGTGATAATTATTGACAATCTAGTTAGTTTTCGCTATGAATCTATGTCTTGATCTTTGTCAATCGTGACTTTAGACTTAGATCTAGAATCTAAGTGAATTCAGTCATAATTATAATGCAGTGTGAGTCGTGAGTGAGTAACTTCGCTCGTGAAAGTGACAGCACTACTAGAATTCTACGATCATGGAATAACTCGGCAAAGATAGCGTAGAAGATTGACACACTGAGAGCACAATGCATACTGAAACCCAGGCTAGAGACAGACTTATTTGTTTCTTGTGACATGTGATATTAGATCTAATGTGACTATTTGTGTAGTTTAGAACTCTAGATTTAGAGAGAGATCTTGACTGACTATTATGGGAAAGTGCTACTTCAACACTGAGTGGTTGTCCAACCCGAAATATTCAGAATGGTTGATGGAATACCCAAACGACAAAAGCAAGTTTAGATGTAAGTTTTGTTCCCAAGTGTATGTCATCGGTCATTCAGGTGTAATGGCTTTGAACGCTCACATGGTATCTCAAAAGCACACGAAAGCCCGAATCAGCCAGTGTGGTGCCAAATATATTCTTAGCTTTACTAAGAAAATAGCAAGTGTTGTGAGCGATACTGAAAGGCGTACCAATAGTAACAGTAATCAACCAGAGCAAAATGGAGCTGAGGCAGAACCTTCTGATTCATCACTTTGAGACCGTTTCATCTAAATCAGACAGACACATCTGTCTTGAGAGCTGAGACATTTTGGACAATGCACACAATTTCAACTCACTGTAGTGCGCGCAGTTCCGGTGACATAAGTCTTCTTTTTCGTGAAATGTTTTCAGACTCTAAAATTGCTGAGAGTTTTCAGTGTAGTTGCACAAAACTTGGCTACCTTGGAACATTTGGGATCGCACCGCTGATCACGTAGGCTACCTTAAGATGAGTACGAGATAGCCCCTTCTACGTGATTCTCTTTGATGAGAGCCATAACAGTGACATTGGCAAGAAACAACTTGACTTTCATGTTAGATATCTGGATGGAAATGGACTTGTGAAAACAAAATATGCAGATTCCGTGTTTCTCGGACATGCTAGAGCCTCGGATATCATATAAAACCTACGAAGCTTCATTGAGGAAATTGCCAACAATCGACTGGTGCAATTGTCCATGGACGGACCAAATGTGAATGAGAAAGTCCAAAGAGACTTTTCAAGTGAAATGGAGAAAGAAACGGGTCTATCCCTTATCAATATTGGATCATGTGGCCTGCACAGTCCATAACAGCTTCAATCATGGCTCAGAAAAATCAGGAAGGGGACTTGGAGACTTCCTCAAATCTCTTTATTTCCTGTTCCATGAATCGCCAGCAAGAAGAGAAGACCATTTTCACACATCAGAGGCTGCCAAACAACCCCTCAAGTTTCGTGGTCACCGATGACTCGAAAATGTACCTGCTGCTGAGAGAGCACTTTGAGATTTGGCCTGCAATGACAAAATATATTAAAGCGGTTAGGAAAGGAGATGTGAATGAACTGATGTGAAAAAGTTTCAAAATTGTCTTGGAGAAAGAAGCAGACCATCCATTGCTTTATTTTTCTTGCAAAAACCTTCAGGCCATTCCCTGTAAAATTTCAGACGGATGTTCAGAAGAACCCTTTCTGGTTCCAGATCTGTTTGAGGTCACCAAAAGGTTATACTTCTTAATGTTAACTCATGATTACATGTCTGACATTAAAGAAGCCACTGACATGTCCCTTCCAAAAGACATTCCAAGCACTGCTTTTAAAAGAGAGTGTGACATCAGCATTGGACACCTGGCAGAGCTTTTTTTGGAGAAGCTAAAAGCGAAAGTATCTTCCTTGAAGATCAAAGAACTAAGACAAGGGTTTGTGACATTTGTAAAGGACCTTTGAACAAAGCTGGTACAAAAGAGTCCTTTGAGGTATTCTATTGCTGAGAGTGTGTCAAGTTTCAACCCAAAGATTATTAAGCAGCAGCCCACAACAGCTCATCAGATGCTCTCCAAATTAGCTAGACATTTGTGCCAAAAGAAGTGGATAAGTGCAGAGGAGGTGGACCACTGCGAGTTCGAATTCCAAGGCTTTACAGAGACAATATCCTCCATACAGTACAATGATGAAAACCTGGACGAGTACTATAAAGACAATGTCCAACTGGAAAAGATACTCGCACTTCAAAAGTGATGCAGATTGTACTGCTCCTGAGTCATGGCAATGCCGATGTAGAAAGGGGCTTTTCTGTCAACAAGGAAGCTTCTGTGGAAAATCTCCTTGAAGAGAACTTAGTTTCAAGAAGGCTGATATGTCAGTTTGCAAGGGACAATGGACCATGCATCACAGATGAGCGAATCTCAAAAGAAATGATGCAGTCATCCAGCCAAACTTGGCACAAGTACTTTAAGTTTTCAAAAGAGAAAAGAAAGAAGAGACAAGATGAAGAGGAATCATTGAGCAGAAAAAGAAAAAAATGAGGAGCTGGTCAGCCTGAAAGCGAAGAAGAAAAAAGCTGAGCTCGACATTGATCTCTAGGTGAAGTCAGCTGATGAGATGATAGAGAGGGCAGCAAATTCATTTGCAAAGGAAGCCCATGAACTTATCATTAAAAGCTTTGCTTTAAAAAGTGATGCTGGTAAAAGAAAAGAAGAGGTGGGGGTCTCTGCGGTCTCTTTCTTCTCTCATTCTTGAGAGAGAAGGGGAATTGCAACAGTAATTGTGCAAGGAGAGATATGTAAACAGTGTATATTTATATATAAGTCGACAGAGCCTCCATGGGCTAAAAGTAAAAGTTCCAGTTCCTTCAGTCAAGAGAAAGAGGAGTAAAGTTGTCTGCTGAGAGCCTTTCTTGAGGGAGAATAAACCAGCTACTATTCTAAGGACGCTGTTAAAGGTGAGCCTTTTTTTAAATGTTAGAGCTTTAAATTCAATAGCACTGCATTATATTTCATTATTTTATTCAAGATTTTTAAAATCATGTATATAATATCCGTTAGTTTTAGTAGAGGTTTTACGGCGATTGCAACTGCATAAGGTCATATGAGCGCCAGAAGATAAGAAGTGTTACAAGAGAGTAACAAACGTAAAAAAGAAGAAGGGGAGGTGAGGACGATAGATTTTTCATAGGAAAGAAGAAGCAAACCAAACCAGAGCACCCGCTTACCACCAATGTAACATCCGTAATTTTTTCGGTGATGTTGATGATAGTGGTAGGATTTTTTCTGGTGTGGTAGGATTTTTAGGAGGAAGATTTCCCTGGCCACCCTGGACAGACATTAGTCTGTTGGTGACAAAAAAGATCTGTGGGAGCAAAAGTGTTTTATGATAACGCAGTCACTCTGTTGCATAAGATATATGTAGCAGTTCGCACAAAATACTGGCGAGTGTGGAAAATGATGAAAGTTAAAGCATGAGATTTCAGAACTTTCAGAAAGAGACTATTGCAGTGTTGCTCAACATAATGTTATAAGTCTATTGTCAAACAGAAATATGTAAAAGCATTTTATCAATCTAAGTGAGGGAATGATTTGACTTTTAATTGTACATTTTTCTGAAAGCCATTGAAACACAAAGGCTTATTTGATTTTTTAGTCCCATGATTACAGTAAACCTTTGGTATCACATAAGCTGATTCCTTAACATACATTGCAAAAGTACATGTCATGGAAGTGTTTGAATGAAATTACTCTTTGATGGAGAGTAAAAAGTACATACATCCTTGATAATTGCAAGGACATGCAATGACAATACAAAGAAACTCAAAGTAGTTTCAGTATTTAAGCTGTATAAAAGAGTACCCGATGTGTGTAACAAACAAATACAAAAGAGGCGATCTCTGGGAAGAACGCAGAAAATACTCGAGGAAGATGACCAGATTGAGGACATCATCTTACACAGGAAACACTTTGCAAGTCTTTAAAAAAAAAATCAACAAAAAATATTTACTTAAGAGTCCGTTTTTATACTTTGTCTCAAGGAGTTATCAAAATTATGATCATGAAAAGCATTCTTCTCTTATTTACATTTTTATAAAAATTGGATACTTATAATATATGTACTTCAAACCTAAATTTAAACCCCTTTGTAAAAATCAATGACACTTTCATAAAAGCATAACTTCAAAATAAATAACCAAATTGCTGCCAAACATAAAGAATGTGTAACTGTGCAGAGCACACTGACATGAGATTCCAAATTATAAAGTAAAACACGTAACCCATAAAGTTATTTACAATTCAGCGACTCATATATTCATTTAATAAATTAAAAATGAATAGAATTAAAATGTGGCTCATGTGTAAACTTCTATATTTGTCAAATCAACTTTTAACAAAGCCGACAATGACTAACAAGAGAAAAAAAAATCAATCAAAATAATTGCTTTAGCTTATGTGCTTACCATAAAATGGTAACATTCAATGTCGGCATTAACAATCAGTTTCTCAGACCTCATAACAATCTTCTAAAATTCATTACACTATGTCATGAGCCTTACAATCAGTCGACAAGAAATGTTTACTTAACAAAATCAACAGTACAAACATATATTTAAAATCTAATCAAATCCAAAACTTCTACAATTATTGTGTGTAGAAGACACAAACAGAAACTAATCCCGAATGAAAAACTTATAATAGAATCTATTATGCATCAGCATACAACTGCAGGAAACACATTTAATACTGACCACTTTGCTCCCAACGGGTGATCCCTAAAGTGCATGTGAAAAGAAATTTCAAGCAGGAACCAAAATGTATTACACCTCATCAAAGTCTGTCCGTCCTAGTTGTACAAAATGTTTATGTAACTATCAGTGAGTTAAACACATTCAGTCAAAAGCTCTGGGTTTTTTTTTTTACTTTACTCTTGTGTCCTGCAACAGAAAATTCACTTGGAATGGCAACTTATTGTTTTAAGAAACCAAGCCATTTGTTAATTCTTTGTGTCATAAGAACATAAAAAAAACTCACTGACTGACTTCCAATATTGTCAGGCAAGTTCTCAAAGTCTGTGTGCTCTCTGCGCTTTTATTTATTACATATGAACTGAGTTCTCACTGAGGCAAATACATATAATGACAACTCAAAAGAACTCCTGTTCCCCACTGACCACAGCATTTTAAAAGCACACCACAACAGCTTGCAAGTACACACAAGTGGCTTGAATGAAAGATGTAAAGAACACCCAATGAGAACCAGCATTGCCCCCCCAAAAAAAATTTAAAAAAATGAAAGTCAGTAGAAACCCAGGCCAACAGAACATCCCCACTGCCGGGACACACAATTCAAACGTGCTAGGGGGAATTTAAATACGGGGGGGGGGGGGGGGGGGGTTAGTAACTGATCCATTGTCACCCACAAATACCTATCAATGAAAGTGAAAAGGCAACTATCAACAGCAAATTCCCTCCAACACTGAAATACCAATGCTAGATGTGACAGCTACACACATAGCACCGTAAAGCCTTATTAAAGGATGATCATTGTCTACGAGGTGAAATGCTTCAGAAGACTACTCCAAGTCACAAGGAAAAACCGCATAAGGAATGAAACTGTCCGTAAATTGACTGACATGAAAACGATCATAGGGTCATAGAGCAAATATTTGAATGTCAAAAGAATTACATGATTGGATCACCTGATGAGAATGCCCCCCCCCCCCTCCCAATCAACCAGCTGCATGAGCATTCAGTGCAAGAGAACCAGGCTACAACGGTAGGGAGAGACCATGAAAAACTTGACAGGATGGCGTCAAAGAGGTTCTCCAACAGAAATACATATCTCTACAACACAAGCCATCTATCTAGTCCTGGACTGAAAATTGTATATTCCCTCACTCAACGTCTAACAATACGAGAGGAAAGAAAAAGTTAAAGTACGAGCGTAAGCTAAAAAATTTTTTAAAAAAGGATAAAATCAAAAGGAATGAATATATTTAAAAAAAAATTATTTTATTGTGTAGACTTGCTATTCTTGTCATCAATATGATTGTCCCAAAATATATGGTATGATGAACCAGTAATATATATATACACATGATAAAAGAGACAGCATACTGGACTAACAAATCACGAGTAATATACAAGCAGTAAAATTTTTAATACACTTTGTACATAAAAAAGGACAATTATATTTAGAGTAAGAGAGAATAAACCTGACACAACAACAATCATATAATTGCTTTTAAAATACAAGCAACATTAGACAGACAGAGAAAGGAGACTTGAGTCCGATCTTCAGCCATCAGCATTAACTTAATGATCTCAAAGCTAAGCCACAATGCATTTTTGTTACTGTCAGAGGAGATAACAGGTACGGGAAGAGCATGGGTCAAATGTGTGACAGCTTACGGGTTACCCGTTATAGCTTCTTTTCTGCAAGAGTTTCAAATCATATGGGAATGCATAAGAAAGATGGGTCGACAACGGGTTCAAACGCAAAAACAATAATATAACTGCACAAAGGCCCCCCTCAACACACACACACAAAGTTCTAATAACCTGAGGCTCAGAAATTCTCAAACATCTGGGGAGGAAAAGCAGAACCCATACTGTATGTGGCTGGCTACAATGAGGGGGAAAGTGCACGGAGAACACACAGCACACGGACGGTCCTGATCTTGGAGCTCAGTGGAAAGCAGATCCGATGGAGTTCATGAAGGAGCTGTCGTAGCCCTGCTGGGCGACCAGAGACGCCTGATGGTCCATCACGGAGGACTGGGGCAGGACCGGGCTGCCTGGGGCTTCACCTGGAGGAAGCAACAAAACACACCCGTTATATATATATTACAACAACAGTTTTCGTAATAGTCTTAGGGCACTTGCAACACAATTGTTTTGTTTTAGTTTTAGTAAAGGTTTTACGGCGCTCGCAACAGCATAAGGTCATATGAGCGCCAGAAAATTAGAGGTGTTACAAGAGAGTAACTAACATAAAAAAGAAGGCGAGATAAGGACGATAGATGCTTGATAGGAAAGAAGGAGCAAACCACACCAGAGCACCCGCCAACCACCCACTAACAACAACAGCAGCAGACCAAACTACATGACAGAAAAGACAGCATTAAAACTTACTGAACCCAAACTAAGCCACAATGTGTTATCGCCTGAGGGGATAACACATGTACGACGGGACGAACATGGGTAAAATAGCTTCCAGGTGTAACTTCTATTTCACAAAAGTTCCAAACCATGTGGGAATACATAAGACGGGATAACGTGTACGGGAACCCAAAGGCAGGGTAGGTCACCATTGCATTTACCATGTATGTATATATGTTTATATATATCTATTTAAAAAATTATAAAAATAAAAGTATCCAAGATTAGAGAGGTTACAGTAGAATAACAAATACCAAAAAAAAAAAAGAAGGGAGGGAGAGATACGGATGGCAAATGTTTGGTAGGAAAGAAGGATCAAACCGCACTAGAGCATCCACAAATACTACTTTACAGCAATTGGGAGTTGGCAAAAAATTAAAATATTGGGGCTGAAGAAATGGTAAGTAAGTGAGCAATAGCCAACACACAGCAGCCGCACAGTGTTACGTGTTCAAACAAATGATCTCAGCTGCTGCCCCTTATGTGTGTACAGAGCCTTTGACAAAGCACAACAAAGCCTTGAATGCCCCCCCCCCCCCCCCTCCTCAAAACAAGGAAAATGAAATTACATCCTAAAAACAAACCAAAAAAACCCCAACAGAAACAAGAAAGAACCAATAAAATATACTGGGACAAAGCAAAAGAAGTGATGCAGTTTCATGTGAAAATAACCCCCAATCTCAAGGTAAAAACTTTTCAATAATGTGGTACTGCACCCATACAACTGAGAGCTTCCCAGATTTATGTATCATGAGGAGTTGTTCCTGAACTGTACAACCATTTGAACTTAAGATTTTTAGTCATTTTCACTCTTAGTCTGACGGAAAGAAAGCTTGAGCACCTCTTTGATTAGAAAAAGATGAAAAACTAAGTACGTTCCTTACACACTCAAGCATCTGAAAGGCGGAAAGGCTGCTTACACTAAATTCAGAATAGTTTACTACAAAATAATAAAGAAACATGATGCAGAATTAAAAAATGGGTTCCCTTAAAAAAAATTCTCTTTGAAAAAATGATTGTGGCTGCACAAGAAGTTAGGATCACCATGCACATGTAACTACAAGAGGGAGGTTGCTTAGAATAAAGGCAAATTCTGCACATGGTCTGCATTGACCAGTGAAAAAAACCCAACAAATCATCAGTGGTGCAGTGAAATCAAATACAATCAGGAGTGACACTGACACACGCCAGCTATGAAAAATTCAACCACATCACTACAAATAAAATAAAAGTGAAGTTATATAATAAGACGAAAAAAATTAACAACTATAAAAGTATACAATGCAAACACCTCCCCAATAAAAACGTTAAAATAATCTTACAACCCCCCCCCCAACCACTAAAAACAAGAATACCATTTAACTTATTTCAAAGATGTCATGTGTCCTATCTCACACTCGACAAGTCAGAATATGGGGCGGGTGCATAGCGATGTGAGACTTTTGACGAAAAAAAAAAAAAAAGAATATTAAAAAAGATAGAGAAAGGGACACTTTGATGGGACAAAAATCTTTGCTTCAACAAAAGAAAGTCCAGCTGGATATACATTTCCCTTATCAAAATCGTCATCATTGTTTTCAGACATGCTGGTTTGCATAACACCGCAGAGAGGAACAATGGGTCGTCGTAAACATGAAGGCAGCCATTAAAAAATAATGTTAAAGCAGAAGCAGAGGGGAAAAAAAAAGAAAACAATCAAAATAAAATAGTAATAATTACGAATAAAGAAAAAAAAAAGATGTGGACACCACTCAACTAATCCTACAAGCTTTCAAGTAACTGCAACAATATCCATCAAAACTGATCTACAGAAACAAATCTTTCAACCGAGAAACTGTCGACGGAAGCCAACATGCCCAGCCCGTGAATGATTACCTGTGTAAGTGGTCAATGGTTCCACCCTCATGGCTAAAACCGCATTGTAAGACGAGATTATGTTGTTATTAGACGAGTTGCCGTACCGTTCTTCATGTGTTTGCTGGGAGGCGGCGACTGGAAACAACACAAATTCCCGTCACCAAAAAATTTCCCTTACAGTTTTGTCATCATTTTACAAATATATAATATCACAAATTGTGCTGTACTTATAACCCATCATTGTGCAGAGAAGATTTTCATAAACTTTCATAAAGCAATTCATTCTACTAATAAGAACCAATATTCGTCTTCATTCTTAGATGGCACACCCTTAACAGAGCTAGGTAGAAAAAAAGTTTTTATATCAGTCAGAAAACATTATTCCCTCCTCTGTCCCTGCATGCAGCAACGTCTTGCTTGATGATTGTTGTTTCACAGACCCACAGATATGATCAAGTACAAAAGATCTGCCTTTGCGGCAAAACGGGAACATGAAAGAGTGGGAAAATAATTGGTGAAAATCTCTGCTTCTGAGCCTTAAATATTCCCATGTAAAGATGCCTGAAACACCCTTGTCATAGACAATTACTGACGTTACTGATGCACTTACCAATTTACCACACATCTTTTCATTTACAGTTGTGAAATACATCAGCCAGAAACTCAGTTGCAAGCTTAATTTGATCTGCTCTTTTAAGGTTATTTAAAGGATAAAGCAAAACTACAAAAGAACAGTCACTGAATACTCACCGAAGCATCTACGCTTATTTGAATTCAGATCGTCGTCTTCCGAGTCAAATGACCGTTTTGTTCCGCCAAAACCACTGGCCTTATTATCACCATGCAGAAAAAACTCAGGGATTGAAGGTCTATCAGAGTCCTGCATCTCTGAGTCCCCGAGATCCATCGAGTCCTGAGGAGCAGCGCGGGAACCACTGTTGTTGATAACCTCTCCATTCATGGATATGTACGGGTGCAGTCTGTCTGAATCAGAGGGCGCGAACTGTACGCCTGTCTGATTTGTGCACACTGTGGGTGGATTCAGCTCCGACAAGGGAAGAGAGTGAGGCTCTCTAGTGATGGTAGTTCCTCCATACTCGGACTGTTCGTATGCCCTCCTCAGGTACTGGGCCAGAGCATGGTAGCCCGATTCCTCCGCCAACTCAACGGGAGTCATGCCACGATGGTTTTTCAAGCTGCAGATGGACAGGAAAGCACGTACTGTTGAATCTGACACAGCAGGAAAACTAAACTGATGAATTTAATTGATGTAATTTAATATCTAAAAAATAAAAACAGAGTAAATGGTAAAACTCATACTCAATCAAAATCAAGCAAAAAAATCACACAAGAAGCATAAAGTTAATGAGAACAATTACTCAGAAAAAGTCGTCCACAGCATTTCATTTATACTTTAGAACTCTACAAAAGCAGCAATAAAAAGTCATAAGCCATTGACACACAAAAGACTAAAATTGGCAGTATTGCAATATTCATCTTGAAGACAGTACAAGCTGAGGCGTGTGCTTAAGTGTGGACGATAAAATGAGAACACCAGTTTTGTTGGTGAGACATTGATCACATAGTTCTTTTAAAAGTCAAAACCTAATTATAAATCTCTGTGTATCAAACAAACAACAAATCAGTAGTTGCATATTATATTTTAAAACAAGCCACACTGTGTTGAAAATGATATAATACTCAAAGAATGCAAGACATATATATATGCAATTTTTTAATGCCCCTTTCAACACATTTAGTGCACCTTAGAGGCTGGTTCTCCGAATTTAACATCTCTCGGATAGGACTATGCAACATAGGTGGAAAGCCTTAAAAAAAACTTCCAAAACAACTTCATAAAGGATTTGAAACATAGTCAGGAGTGATAGCAACTGAGCTTAAGGCAAGCCCGCAACACTTTACACTAGAAACTTGTAAAATAAACTACAGACACCAAAGAAGAAGACCATACTTCAGTGAGCAGCCATGAGCGATTAACATGGCAGCTGAGTCAGCATTTCCAGCCTTGGAGGCTTTGTGAAGCGCAGTCTCTCCCATGAAGTCCTGTGGAGTACAGAGCATGAGAATACTAAATTATGACAAATGTTATAGGCAAACAGCCCCCCCCCCAAAAAAAACAACAAGAAACAAACTAATGGATCACCTACCAGTCACCCTTGGCAAACAGTATGGTAGTCATTGCTGACCTCTTTCCATGGGCTGACACTTTGACAAGTCAAGGAGAAAGTGAGAAACTGACCAGGGAGTAGCCCGAATTGCAAGAAGAAGACAATTTTTACTTCTCTTTCCCTGAGCTAAAAAGCTTTTCTTAAACCATAAAGTATCCTAGAGTACTGAGTACACAGCCACACTACAAAAGTACAATGAAAGTAGAACCAACCCCCTTCCCCTGGAAAAATACTTTCATTGCGGAAAAAAAAAAGAATGACTTGCAGAAAATGGATGCACTGGGCTGAAAGGTATGGGCTTAACCATGTAGAAACTAAGCACTGTGACAATATTCAGATAAGAACTACTTAGTGAAAGCTCATTAATTTTGTGAGTTTCATTTTTCAATTTTTGCCTGCTAAAAAGTGTCAACATTTCAGTCAGTTTTACGCTAATTAAATAAGTGAATTGTAATGGCACTTTCAAAACAGATCAATCATCTCTGAAGATACCAGCAGCTCGTCATAACTAGGACAGTCAATGTAAGAATTAGAATTACAAATCATTGTATTTGCATACCACTGATTCAGTGCGATCTAATTTCAGTGCGAGTGGAACAGCTGTTCCAGATCAACCCATACCACCCCAGACATTCTGAAAACAACGCAATAACCGGCAGCTCATTATATCCATATATTTTGCTCTCTCTGTCAAGAAGGGTGTTACCCCCCCCCCTCCCAAGCAAGCTAGCAAATTTCCTTATAAAACACTGCACTGGAAAAACTGTTGACTGTCAGTCGGGGAACAAGGGTCTGCATGTGGACCACACACTCATTTTAAATGCAGTGTGAAGCAATTAAACATCACTGAGTTTGGAGCAGCCAAATTAATCCAAAATATATTTTTGTTTTTCTCCTTTAACAATTTGAGGCAGAGCATAAGTATGGGCTTGGGATATAGATTGTACAAAATATCTTTCATAGCCATTGTAAAAAAAAATTAATTCGGAAGGCATTGGAGCACATTGCAGGTCTGCTCTTCAAACTTCCTTTGCTCTGGAAATTTGTTCCCCCCGATTCATTTGTAATTAAAAACCGTATAATATAATCACAATTTCAGCCTTGCCTGATACAGTCATGTACTGACAAGAGTTTTAAACCATTAAATTGCGTAGTCAAGCAAAACTGGACTAACAAGTTGAAAAGAGGTACCACAGCAATAAACTTTGATAAATTTGAACTCTCACCTGTCTGTTCTTGGAAGCACCGCATTGCAAGAGCCATTTCAGGCACAGCACAGCACCAGTCTGGGCTGCCAAATGCAGAGGACTTGTGTTGGATCTATGAGTCGCTGTGTCAAACCCAAGGTTTGGTTTGACATGTAACTTCATGAGGCACTTCAGCTGTAAATCATTTATGAAATTTGTTAGAAATGGCATTGGATGACACAAAGGATACTATTTATAAAAGGTAGCTTTTACTACAAAAATATCGCTGTTAAAACCAAGTGTCAATGATATTTCTTCAAATTGTCAGCCACAACAAGTAAAATGCAGACTTAATCACTATAACTATAACTATGTCTATTAGCGGTTGTAACAGTAAGAGGGACCACAACGTTCAATTGTCAAGAGATACAATGATAGTTTCAGATAGAAATCTGGTTCCTATTTTCAAGCCCCTTTTGTTCTTTCCTGCAAAATCAAAACTTTGGAAAGAAATTTAGAGTCCAAATGACAGATGCTAAGTATTTTAAAAAAAAAATAGTGGGGGTTTTACCGCGCTCGCAACTATAAGGTCATTTGAACGCCAAGGGGTGGGTGTCAACAGAGAAGTCTTTTCAGGGAATCAGACTTAGACTGCTCACCTCCCTAGCTTCAACAGCACAAAGTCTACTTCGACTATCGAGGCACCCTGGAAATAGCAGGTCACAAGAGAGTGACAAACATACAAAAGAAGTAGAGGAAAATGACAATAGTAAGGATCAGAAAAGAAAAAGCAGCAGTTCCCTGTTGTAGATCAGGCACAGTTATGAACGTGACATGACTCAGCCCATTTACAATTCTACTATGCTTGAATGAGAAATGTCCCCCCCTTTGGGAATAGCCTAAAGACACTTCAGTCAGTGGCACTGCCCCGAGGGGTATTAGTTTAGTTTAGTTTTAGTAGAGGTTTTACGGCGATCGCAACTGTGATAAGGTCATATGAGCGCCAGAAGATTAGAGGTGTTACAAGAGAGTAACAAACATAAAAAAGAAGAAGGGGAGATAAGGACGATAGATTTTTCATAGGAAAGAAGAAGCAAACCACACCAGAGCACCCATCAACCACCCACACCCGAGGGGTATGCTAAGTATTCATTCATATCGGGAGTTCAAAGTAGATGAGTTCATCAAGGCATCAAAATTATAGTTCCCTGTACAAATCTCTTTTTATAATATAATATACTTGACACAAAAGTAAAAGCAATATATTTAAAGTACACCAAGGACCCAAATCTAAAAAACCAGTTGATGAGAACAGTTCCCTATAGTGACTAATTTTCCTCCTTCGATACCTTTAAAAGTAAGTAAATTGTGAATTCATACTAACTAGAAAGAAACTATGTCAGATGTTCATAAGCGACCAAGGCAATTCCACCCTAGTCCTCCTGTCCAACAATCCCCTCTCTCTTTCTGATGACTTTAACGACTCGCTCTACAATTGATTAATTCATGTCATGTAGAGTTCATACATTGGGTAAACTCTGAAATACAGACACAGGTAAATTCTCTCCTCATTATGATCTTTTCTAAAGGTAAAACAAGTACTACTAACAAACTACTGTTTTTACCAAGGGTAACTTAGTCCAGTCCAATGCACTGCTACACTGTGGGCCTACTAGAGTACTCACTGACTGTGACGTACAGTGCAAACAAAAGACTCATTGGAGGGTGTCATCTAAACCCTTCTAATAAATTCACACAGGGGGCAGCCATGGTAACAGCAAATTATTAAAGAACTTGAGCAAGGAGCTACTTTTTCCACTCATCGTGATATAATTTTATTACTTAGTTCACCAGACTACTGTACAATGAAATGCTTTTATAATAATAAATTATACTAAAATGTCACTCAAGGAAATTCAAAACAAAAAAGAAAGGTTTCCCCGTATTGGTCAGATTTCCATTAAGATGACCGTATGTTTTTAAAGGGATTCGATGTTTAAAAACCGGTGTTCAAGTAAATATATCTCCGAAAATATTTGGATAAAACCCAGTTCTCGTCTTTAAATGACAATAATTGCATTGATTTTACCCTCTTCACCCTAGCCTAACCCTAACCCTTGATAACTCTCAAGAGTAAGAACAGTCAAACAAAATTGCAATTCCAGCAGACCTTGATAAACAATCCAGACACATTGCTAATTTAGATGTAGTTAAATTTCACAATATAATTTTAAAAGATGCAATGCACTTAAAAAAGGCAATTTTCAACGAAAGTGGATACATTTGGAGAAACTTTACAATACAACAGACTGCAAGGACTGCACAGGGATTAGAAGATTCCTCATCTTCCCATGCAAGGCACCCGACCCTCATTAGCCAGAGGAAACAGTTTAAAAAGCCTAGTTTTAAACTTGTGGAAGTTGCTTTGTTTGAAGCTGTTTAAAAAAAACCCACGCACACTTGAAGTTGAAGCCTTTGATGAACAAAGCGCACAAGATTAGACAGAATCTCACATTGAAAATGCTCCAGGAACCAAACGAAATTTAAATCAAAGGCGATTCCTACAAATGCCAGACAGTGGACTATGAGTCAGTGTATTAATTAACGTCAGACTGCACGATGATCTTTATAGTGCAGTTAAAAATTCATGGCGCAACTTATCCTCAAATTTCATTTTAACGGGTGAATCAATGTAACCTAAACTTGGCACAGCAGTTTGTATCAATTTGTCTTAACTCGTTCATATATTTCCAGAACAATTGAGGCTAGATTTATTCAAAAGTATCTTTATACATGACTACTACTACTATGGGGCCAACTAGATCTAGATCTATAAACTAGTCACAGCACAGCGCATATTTTAGTAACACTGCACTGCGTGTGTTGTGTGATCTCATTACTACGCAGAGCAGCGTGCGCCCGCCACTGACCTCGATTCTCCGACAATGCACAAAGGCCGAAGAAGGATTGCACCGTCTCAGTATTAGCCGTCTCTGACAGGAACTAACGATTTATTTTGGGGCCACCTATATTGTCACCCTTGGTGAGAATAACTCATGACCCTCTATTCTCACCCCCCCCCACACCCCTTCCGGACATCGATCGTGAACTAGATCTATAAAAAAAAACCCGGCCCTCCCGTACGCATAGCATTGAGGCTATGCGTACGGCCCTCCACTTCACATAATAAGCTACCCTTAGGCGCACATAAACTAGCCACAGGCAAATAATAATAGTCCGGCCTGCTTGAAGCGTTCCATCCCATGACATGAGTTGAAAGAACGCTCTTACAGAATTAAGTCGGGATCTTGGATATATATGGAAAATTATGATGCAGACTTTTGAAACCGTTAGATCTTTGCTAAATTAAATCTTTAATGAACAACAAATAGAATAATAATTGTAATGTAAAAACATTTTTCGCCTCTCCAGTAAAAAATATGTCTCACTACCGACGCTACTGCGCGGGATGTGAAACCTGACGCCGGCCGGACCATTAGTTGTTTACACTTACGATTGCAGGCCTCTCTACCTGCACACAATAAATTATGGTCAAGGAACGGAGAGCGCGTATGAACGTAACGAGACACGAGCATGAGACTATTAAAATTTATGCTCTTGCATGACCGTTGAAGGGTTATAAATTATTCAGACCAAATGGGCGAGGGTGTTAAATCATGTTAACTAGTTTAATAATTTTATTTTAAGCAATCCAAGCTCTTTTCTTCACTTCTCTTTTTTTGTTGTCGTTCTTGCCTGTTCTGTTCCCTTCTTCTTGAACATTTGGAGTTTGAAGCCAAAAAAGAGCCAGAGAGCCAAAAGAAATTCTCAGGGCCAGATGCAATCCAAAAAAGACAAATTTCTGGGATTTGGCTCCAATCTGACAACCCTGACTGTGACTACATCTATGTCTAGATTATCTAAAATCTATTCGGACACCAACACGATCCTGTGGAGCATCAGCCCTGGTAACCTCAGCCCTGATCCCTATTGGGTTATTTCCGTTAAAACAAGGGAGGGGGTGAGAATAGCGAGACACGTATTTATAGGTTATTCTCACCCACTTCCTTCCTTAAATTTTGGATGCCTTGGTAACCACTCTGACTGATTGAGGCTGAGGAGACTGAGACTCCCTACCTACACCCATTATATCATGGAAGAGGCTAGCCATACACATTTTTAGTCTTAACATGATGGCAAGACTGACCATAAAAAGGGCTTACTGAATTGTAAATAAATTTTTAGTTTGCAGTACCCAAAATATTTGGCACTGGAAAACGTCGCAAATGGTTAGTTTAGATGTTACGGCACTTTATTTCAGGGGGGAGACCCCCCCGGAACCCCCCCCCGACCTACTACACAGCTATAATGTACTCGCACGTCAGGGGGAGACCCCCTGAAACCCCCCTCATGATTATAAAAGCATGCATTATCAAAAAAAATCATGCAAGGCTATAACGGTGAACGCACACTGGGTGAGAATAGCCAAAAGGCTCCCCCGCGCTATTCTCATCCGGGGTGAGAATAGAGGTGGCCTCTTATTTAAGGCCGGCACTATCTCTCCGAACGTTCGGGAAAATAAAGCTGGGCACTATTTCTCCGAACGTTCGGGAAAATAAAGCTGGGCACTATTTCTCCGAACGTTCGGGAAAATAAAGCTGGGCACTATTTCTCCGAACGTTCGGGAAAATAAAGCTGGGCACTATTTCTCAGAACGTTCGGGAAAATAAAGCTGGGCACTATTTCTCCGAACACTCTGAAATCACATCCTTTCCCGCAAATTTAGGATATTAAATAGAGTATAGGCCTACCAAAGATTGTTCGTATACAATATGGTTCAATCGGTCCAAAAAATGTCCGTAGTAAATATTTATATAAAGAAATGCTACAGTTCCAAACAGTTTTTCGCTACAGATATGACGTGTTGCCTATGAAGGGTGCTGCTCTTAAACTTAATGTGTTGTGTTCACTCGTGTGCTGTCTAGATCTAGATCTACGGAGGGTTATTGATAACGACACATAGAACTAGATTCTGCGTTTGTCGCGGCCGCGACTAATCAATCGTGGCTCGATATTTTGGCATTTTTTGGTCGGGGAATAAAAGTCAAATCAAAAAAAAAAAAAAGAAAGAAACCGAACCTCTATTCTTTTGAAAAAAGTTCACTTAGCTTCACTTAGTCTCTTTCTCACTTGTTGTCACCACGTTGATTTGTTGAATACGTTAGAGTTACTTTTATTTTTTCCCTCTTTGACTTTGTGGTGTTTTATTTTGTTAGTGTGTAATTTTTTTTCTAAGATTGTAATTGTTCTGATGTGTTGTTTTTCTATCAATTTTGTTTTTGTTGGGGAAAGGGGGGGGAATGTTGCATAGTGTAACGTCATTTAATTTGATGCTCCTACCTTCATTAGATTCTAAATATATACATGATGTATATATAATAACCGATAACACGTACTGACACTGGCAGGCGCCTTACTTAATGTGTGTGATTCCATACTTTGTAATATCCTGTACTTAAAAAAAAAATGTACGCACTTTTAAGGTTAAAACAGGCAATTTTCTTCAGACAGGTTGACACACACCCTTATTTTTGTTAATTTTTGTGGTTGTTTATGGGCTGTTCGACTAATTTTTATTTAATTCTGCTGTGAAACCTTTCTTTTTCACGTTTTTACACTCATCTAAAAATCTGTAGACTAGCTCTTGAAAATTGAAATAGATATAGACCCAAAAATTTGCTCCTTAGTGATAGTGTGTGTGTCTATGCATGTGCGTGTGTGTCTGTGTGTGGTAGATCTAGTGGTAGTGTGTAAGTGGAGAGTGATGAGTGTGTGTTTTTCGGGCTGTATTTCAGCCTTTATTCAGTAACAGTTCAAAAAGTGTATACAAAAATAGAAACACAGGATCCATTCACTCCAGTGCTCATGAGTCGTTAATAAATTCCTCTCTTTCAGTTTCACTCATTCATTCAATTCCCGTGTTCTCTCCCGCGGCTCATCCCCGTCCTCATGACTTTCACACCCCATCCCCTCCCTCCAGGCACGCACACACAAAGAAAATCTCACTCATTCCCTTGCACCCTGCGAACCATGGACAATAATATAGGCAAAACACTGCCTTAACTGAATTCCTTTCGTTCGTGAGCTGTGGACCAGGCCAGGGGGGTCGGTGTCGTCGTCTTATAGTTGCTGTCGCATGTGGATACACTCGTAAATTCTACCTTTCACCCGCTCTGTCACTCACACTGTCTCTCCATCCACAACTCAGCTCGTCATACGTTCAAAAGTTGCCCACTGATCATGTTTAGTTAGTGTGTGTATAAGTTTGAGGGTACATGTGCATGATGGTGGTGGGTGTGTGCTGGGTGTTACTACTGAAGGTTGTATGTAGGTGGGCTTGCCATGCGGTGTTCCTTCCCAGACCAGAGGCAGAATGAAAGTTGGCGCTGAACTCTCGCAATAAATAGGCAAAAAATCATGAGACCGGAAGCCGGAAACTGTTCGGAGAAATAAAGATCGGCACTATTTCTCCGAACGTTCGGAGAAATAGTCACTTCGCTTATTTAAACCTGAATAAGGAAGAGGCTAGCCGTACTTAATGACGGCTAGACTGGCAGTCTAGCCGTACTTATGTACGGCTAGACTCGCAGTCTAGCCGTACTTATTCTTAATATGATGGCTAGACTGACCATTTACAAAAAATAGGCCTACTGAATTGTAAATATATACATTTTTAGTGTACAGTACCTAAAGTATTTGTATTTGAGACGAAACCAGGTGCCTTAATGACAGTGCATTATTTTAAACCTCCTGTTTTCTAATGTAAATAGGGCCTAAGATAAGTACGGCTAGACTGGCACTTCTTGTCTAGCCGTACTTAAGTACGGGTAGACAGCCAGGCTAGCCGTACTTAAGGACGGCTAGACTGTCAGGCTAGCCGTACTTAATATTGATGGCTGAATTGTAAATGAAATTTTTAGTTTGCAATGCCTAAAGTATTTGTATTTCAGACAACAAATCAAAGGTGCCTTACTGACTTGCATGTATTTGAACCAGAATAATTACTAGATCTAGATCTAATGAGACCTGTGTACTTAACAGGCTTGAGTCGATAGGGCCAAACCTAGATCTAAGTACGGCTAGACTGGCAGTCTAGCCGTACTTAAGTACGGCTAGACTCTCAGTCTAGCCTAGCCACTTCGCCTGAATAATTACTAGATCTAGATCTAATGAGACCTGTGTACTCAACAGGTTTGAGTCGATAGGGCCAAATCTAGATCTAAGTACTCTCTAGTCTAGGCTAGCCATACCTAGACTAGATATCTACCTCCTAAGTCCTAGCTAGAATCTAAGTTAAACTACTTCTTCTAAGTACGGCACGGCTAGCCACTTCGTTATAATATCATTATCTCCTTCAAAACAACGCACCTGCCCATAGAACGCCGCCCAGTGAGCTGGTGTCCAACCATTGATGCCATCTTCTTCTGAAACCCAAGAACTGACACAAGCTTCAGCTGCCTCGCCGTCATTGTTGTTGTACAAAAATGCTCTTCCGATCAAGGTTTCCAACAGTTGTTCATCTCCATTGTAACATGCGAAGTGTAGTGGAGTTTGAGAGAGCAGCTTCTGACTTATCACGTCCAACAGGCCCGGGGGTTTCTTCTCGAAATTCATATCCATTTAGAAAAAGACAAATTGAATCGAATAAACAATAACACTCAGAGAAATTGTCGGTTTCAGTTGCAGATACAATGTTGCTGTGACTCCAACAAGCATGTGCCGGCGGTCTTTGTACGATTTGATTCTTCAGCTGTTTTTGTTTGCAAGCGTGGGAAGAGCCAGGTTTCCTTCTTTCAGTAAATTAAACAGACTTACGTTCCAAAGCTACACCTTGAATATTTATTGCAATCTACAACTGTTTAATTTTAGTAACGTGAACATTGAGAACATCTGTAATGATCTTCGTAAAGCTCGTCAAAGCAAAGATCCTGTCCTGACCATTTGTTTGTACTACCATAAAGTTTATGAATTATACACTCTCTGATACCACCTGCCAAAAGAAATCAAGTCCAACTTGGCATAATGATCACTTTGGGATTTCCCTGAGGCGAAGGACATACTAAATTATATATGCTTGAAACATTAATTAACTTTCAAAAAAGGAGTTTATGCACATGTTAAGGTCATCCATCTCAAAGAATTTTTGCAGTTTAATATTTAATTCTGAATGATGCTAGATTCAATGTGTATGAAAAAGAAAAAGGAAAACAAATTTTTATTTATTATTACTTCCTGGTCCTTGTGTGCATTCATCATTTAGTATGCTTTTATTTCTTTACTTGCTCTCCAACGCCTAAGGAATATTATTTACTGCTTCCGGACAAGTATTATAGACATATGAGTAGATTGATAACATTAGTGTGTTGGGAAATAAAAAAATGATTCCAGATTTTGGAATCGGGCAGGCTTGTTGGTGGTGAGAGGAAAGGTGATACCCAATGAGTCTGATAGTTCCATATGTTAGTCAGAGGTCTAATCGAGTTCATACCATACATACTTTCTAGACCAGACTAATGATCGAACCTTAGAGACGAGAAGAAGGGAAGATGCTCCTCTTAATTAAATGAAAATGTTCCCAATCCAATTTAGCCCTTTAAAAAAGATGTATGCTGATCGGATCAAGTCGATACGAAAATGCTTTCTCAAAGGTGAAGATTTTTTCCTAGTGAGGGAGGCTTTATATAAAACAGTCTATGATTTGCGCAGGCCTCATATGTAAACCTCTGCCCCCCCTCCCCCCTATGTAAAGAAAACAACAGAAAAAACATTACTCCAGCAATTTATCAATTATTTTACGAAGAAAAGTAGTGTATTCAAAAATTGCTGGAGGCAATAGCGAATGTAGACAAGGTTTAAAGAGGGGTTAAGCCAAGGAGTTTAGAACTTACTGTAAACTCCTTGAGTTAAGCAAAGCTGTGATTGCCATAATCAGGCAGTGAAACAATTTTTTTTTACAAAAGTAAAAGACAGTCCAAGTCTCAATTTTAAGTAAATTTTAAAAAATAACTAACAGTAATAAAGTACGTAATTCTTTGGCCAAGAAAACAAAACAACAAACGATTATACCTGCCCCGTCATTGACAATGGTAAAATGTGTTTGCTGCCTGCCTCTATGCACTTCCGGGTACATAGGTACTGGTGTTACCTCCCCTTACCTTGCAATTTAGGTAGGTAATGTATAGGTCCTTGGTGTTTACATTTTCCTCTCAACTTGCTCTGCTGCTACAGATTAGTACAGATCGCAAGCGTACTTCTCCTGATGGCAGTTTGAAGAATTTCTTTCTCCATATTGATCTTGTTCTCCATTCGAGCAGTACAACCGAGTGCCTTCTTTCAACAGTCAGAAGAATATGGAAAAAAACAATGACATTGGAATGTGAATCTCGACTTAATCCCGATCTGCCAATCTGAATTTTCTGTTGCGATCTTCATTTTCATTCTCAGCCCAAGTCAAGCTCAACACGATGATGCTTCTGATTGCTGGATCGGTCGTTTTTGCTGTGGCTTCGGCTGCCTATCTCACTGGATGGTTTTGGACTTTGTTTTGGCTTGTTGCCCATATAGCCGTTGCATGCCTCGGCTTTTATTATGCCGTGCAGTGGAACCTTGTCTGTGGGAAGGATTACAAACCTCCTGTGAATGCAAAACAAAAAAGTGCCATAAAAATCATCATTCAGAAGATGCTGGTGAGTTTCAACATATTTTGGGTGTGTATTAATGTTTGTCTGAATCATCATTTTTTTAAAAACTGTAAATTCAGTAGCTGTGAGCTGTCTATGTCCACTTAAGTTTAAAAGGCAAATTCCTGCCTTAGTTTAAACTCAACAGGCCAGGGGCGGCTCATTGGGGATAAAAAGTGGGCGTGCACAAGCTATCGCATGTTGAAGATTAAATGGAATGGTGCATGAATTTAAGATCTTAGGGTTGGTGAGGACTTTTTCTAATGCTTTACTTTCATTCTTTTTATTTGCCACTTTGATTTCTTAGAGAACTAAATTTAATTTAAAATAAGTAGGCCTTCTTTAAAGAGCTAATTTTAAAGAAATCAATTTCGTTCATCTGGCATTGGAACTGAACACAAGTTCAAAATAACTTTCACCACTGCAATATAGACCTAATTAAATAGTTGCAAGACAATGAACCGATCCAATTCCACTCTGATGGATTGTGACATGATTGTCTAGGGCTCACATAATATTAAATTTAGTATAAGAGAAAAATGTAATATGTACTCTATTGCGTTTATTTTTAGTATTTTATGAAATTAATGTACTGCCAAACTCGCTTTGAGTGTCATTGCTTTTTAGTTATCCCAAAGAGCTTTTTTCAGGTCAGATTACCGCTGCTGAATATCCTGTTATGTTTAGATCTCGTGGACATTGGCATGGCATATATATGTTTTACTTCGCTATAGACACAGTAATGACCGTAAAAGCGCCAGCCCAGCATTTGTATTGCTATGATAAAATATTTGCTGGTGTTTGTTGCTGGCTTCTTTTATTTTATATTTGTGGGTGCTTTACGTAATAAAACATTATATTTTGGGCTGCACTACACGTCCATGCTCTATGGATGAACTGCACCTGACAGCCACAAACTTTGATGAATGAACAAAACAGCGATATTCCTCGGTGATGGAGCTGTGGGGCAATACATAAAGTTCCATGTCTGTCTAAACAAAACAGTTGGGAGCTGTTTAGAATTCATTAAATATTTATACTTCTATTTCAAATTATAGAATCTGAATCAGTCATCATTTATGAAAGACTAGTAACTTAAAAATTTTATGATGCTGCTCTATGAAAGATGTTCAAGGTTAATTTTGCTTTTTTGTAAAGTTCATGGAATATATTTTGATTCATGTTGGTGTAGGCCTACTGGAAAATGCCTTTTCACTGTGCATGTGGTGATTTTTTGTCAGGAATTGGAAGCAACTCACAGAGAACAGCCCAGGAAAGTTGTCATTTCTCGCAGTCTGGACAATGCGATACAGGAAGTCCTTGATCTTGTCTCGAGACATTCCATATTAACCTGGTATGAACCTCTAACACAGGATAAGACTTTCATCAAGTATGCACAGTAAGTCACATTGAAGTCTCTCTTTGGAAAGTAACTTTGTACTTTTTATTTTTCTTAATAAAATTATTAATGTAGTTCTAGCTGGAATAGCTTTTATTGTGTATTTTTAGTTTGAACTTTAAGTGCTCTCAAGTTGTGATCCTTGATTCATTCTGGTTGATTGGAGGCTGAACATTGATTTGGTATAATCATGTTGACATCTTTAAATGGTATACAATATAGGGCTTGGAGTTCCTGATTTTTCTGGTCCTTTCGGAGGTGGACAGTAAAACTCAAAGGTCCTGCCTTCTAATAGAGTGTTGATAGAGGTGTTGTTAAATGTTACCATTTCTGATCATTTCACCATTTTCACCTGATTTTTCATTGTCACAAATAATTTGATTCCAAGTCTTGTTTGTGTAATTGTAGGTTGACTGCATGACATGGCCAATTTTTGTTTTTGCTAATTTTGGCATTGTACTGGGCAACTCTAGTTCTAGATTATATTCTAGGACTAAAATTTCCCCTTGTCAGTTACTCTTGATTGCACATTATATTACTAAAGAATACACTTGGAAAACTTGTATTGTTGCATGGTGTAAGATTAACAACTGAATGATATCGTCTCACTAATATCGTCCAGGATGGAGATGTGGAATGTGGTTGACCTAGTCAGTCGGAGGTTGTCAGAAGTTGATCTGGTCAAGTTCCTCTCCCAGGATGTTCTGGACTGCCTTCACCAACACTTCAGAAGTATACGTATCGCCAAAAGGTAATGGGTTTCACTAGCAATTCTATTCATAAAAGGCAAAGTGACTGTTAGATAGAGGTTTTTTTATATTGTTTGGATTTTGAAGTTAAAGTAGTTTTTAAAAAAAGAATAAGACATGCTTTATTGTATCATGTCAATATTTCTAGTCTTTCCCATTCTCCTGGTTACACTTATAATGTGTTACAGGGATCCATTGATAGGCATGTCATTTATGATTTATGCTGTTTTCACGAAAGTAAACAGATTTTAATTGTAATAAATTTGTGATTGGAGATTATCGGGGTGTAAAGTGTTGCGTGCAAGTAATTCATCATAACCAGCATTGGAAATATCAATGTTCTTTAAGTGATTCACCCATGTGGCTTTCGGTGCCGATGAAATATATTCCGTCATTTCTTTCTCATGCATCGAAACTGTAAGTCTTAAGTTTTTAGGTAACTTAACTTGATATCCTTCTTAATTTTTGTTTCTTCTTCTTATTTTGAGTGGATGTTATCTTGACGTTACTTCAAAAGACAGGGCCACATCAAGCGTGAATAATGTTTTTTTAGAGGCAGTGAATGTAAGAGGGAATATAAGCTTTTGATGAACTTTTGCTTTCCTTTTTTTCAGAGAGATTCTTTTCTTTTAAAGAGAACGTTTGAAGAAAAAAATATGTGCAGTCTTTCCCATAATCCTGGTTACACTTATATATGTGTTACAGGGATCCATTAATATGCATGTCATTTATAAATGATTTATGCTGTTTTCATGGAAGTTTCTTATCATGTCTTATGTAAAATATTGATATTTTATGTGATGTGGGTCATTTGCCGTAAACACTGAATAAAACACACCCATACCTACCTACTTACCTACCTACCCACCTATTCACCTACCTACCTACCTACTTACCTACCTACCCACCTGCCCACCTTCCTACCTACCTACTTACCTACCTACCCACCTACCTACTTACCTACATACCCACCTATCCACCTACCCACCTACCTACCTACCTACATACCTATCTACCCCCCTACCCACCTCCCTACCTACCTACTTACTTACCTACCCAACTACCCACCTTCCTACCTACCTACTTACCTACCTACCCACCTTCCTACTTACCTACTTACCTACCTATCCACCTCCCTACCTACCTATTTACCTACATACCTACCTACCTATCCACTTACCTACCTACCCACCTACTTACCTACCTACCTACCTACCTACTTACCTACCCAACTACTCACCTTCCTACCTCCCTACTTACCCACCTACCCACCTATCCACCTGCCTACCTACCTACTTAATTACCTACCTACCTACCTACCTACCTACCCACCTACCCACTTCCCTACCTACTTACCTACCTACCCAACTACTCACCTTCTTACCTACCTACTTACCTACCTACCCACCTATCCACCTGCCTACCCACCTTCCTACCTACCTACTTACCTACCTACCCACCTACTCCCTCCCTACCTACCCACCTATCCACCTACCTACCTACTTACCTACCCACCCACCTACCCACCTCCCTACCTACCTACTTACCCACCTACCCACCTAACCACCTTCCTACCTACCTACCTACTTACCTATCTACCTACCCACCTACCCACCTTCCTACCTGCCTACTTACCTACCTACCCACCTTCCTACCTACCCACAGGGATCCCAATGCTGACAAGTCTGAGGAAGAAACCAACAAATTTATGCTGCACTTCTGGCTGAGGGATGAAGAGAGAGAGCTGGAGTGCTTGAGAAAAGTGACAGACGCCCTACTCATCACTCTCTTGTCACGGCCGTATGCCATGTGTGCTCCCATTCGGCATCTGCTGAGGGAGATTATCGCTGGCTCAGGTAGTACAGTTTTGTTTTCTTAATATCCTTTTCAAGGGTTCATAATTTTTAGTTGTACAGAAAAGCTTATAAAGTGAAAAGCCTATCTCTTTGACTGACTATGATATTGTTAGCGCTTGCTCATATCTTTTTGGAAATGTTGGGATTCAGTACAGTGACTTAATCAGTTTTTTTGTTGTTAAAAGGATATGTGATTCCTATTTGAATAAGATGAGTATAGATTTCGACAGACGACTGAAAGAAAGACTGTACAGCCAAGTGCCAAAACTTACCTGCAATATTTCTTCTGAATCATAATGTAATCTTTAAAAGAAATTTACTCTCTCGTAAGTGAAAATTTTAAATGATTTCAAAGTAAAATTACGTTCTTTTCCTTGAAGTTAATTCAAAATTGTCTCTGAGGGCCATTGTTGAAGAAAAAAGTGGCCGTTTGACAAGGTGAATGTCTTACACAATGTTATTAAAGTGTGAAAAAACCAACACACTCACAAAAGGATGGGGGTGTGGTTGGAAGTGGCCATTTGTACAGGTGATTTTCTTATGCAAGTGGTCGTCAGAGCAGGTTCGAATGTATTATAATTGTTTGTGCAGAGATGCAATACCAAAAATAATAGAAACAAATATTACCCCCCCTTAGTGCTGAGGCCAACCATCGACATGATCTGTGACCCCGACTACATCAATCTGAAAATCCTGGACTATATGGCCTACAGAGAAAAGCTGGACGCCGACACCAAAAGAACGTACATGTACTCAGCCACGTACGAGGGTTTTGTGAAGATGATCAAGGCGTCAGACTCGCCCAGCGATTTACGCCAGATGAGGTACAACATTATCTCGGAGATCCTCCAGGCTTCGGCCATAAACAACCTCAAGAAGCAGCAAGGTCTCAACACAGGTATTTATTTTGTTGAAAGCAGTTTTACCTTCAATCATCAACGTCATCATCATCATCCTGACACATTA
This sequence comes from Aplysia californica, assembly GCF_000002075.1. Taxonomy (NCBI): domain Eukaryota; kingdom Metazoa; phylum Mollusca; class Gastropoda; order Aplysiida; family Aplysiidae; genus Aplysia; species Aplysia californica. Next base: position 828,458 of record NW_004797382.1, on the reverse strand, counting down.
ATTCATAAACCTAACTAAGATCTGGCATCCATAAAATTAGAACAAGGGACCAAAAAAAAAGATTTATCCTCAACTTTTTGAAATATTGCCAATGTCATATCACAAGCGCATAAGTCGTTTTTGAAGTTTGAGAAAATTAAAGGGAAAGAGAACGCTCAAATAGGACCAATGACTTGGGCACCGGTTATTTTTCAGTCTAAAACTTAGAAGGAAAGTACTAAACAGAACTAAACTATTCTGTAAGTTGTATCGTTTTATGTCGTTATTCAAATGTCGACTTTATCTAGAAACCTGGAGATATTTATTTTGTAGACTGTGGAATTATGCTTACAATATAATGTGGTTCATATTTTTGATAATTCTGGTTAATGGTTAGCATGATATTTAATTCAGTTTTGATAAGATACTTTATTTCATTGTGGTTGAATTATAGTGAGGGCTCATCGCTAAATTTTTTGCACCTACTCAAGTCTTCCTAACATATATGTGTATGTCTACGACACCAACAGTTTTTGTGTGGTTGTTGGGAACAGTTGTATGGGCTGCTCCCATGTTTACTCATCATAAATTAATAATAATTAATAATTGCATTTATATAGCGCATATCCACGCTCAAGGGCATGCTCTATGCGCTTTACAACTATTATTACCCCAGCAGACCCTCTGAGAACACTCAGAAACATTCTCGGCTTCCA
>NW_004797382.1:819092-826593 GCF_000002075.1 Aplysia californica | reverse complement strand
TATATGCTATGAAGCTAGTGGGAGCTAGAAAGCACTGGTTATGTTCCTCACATTGTCTTGGGCTTTCTACGAGTGTCAACAGTATACTGAGAGGAATACTACTAGCTACAAGGTCTGTCCCAGAAGAAAGTTTCCCTCTTCTGTGAAATAAATAATTTTTATTTTACAAACATGAAATTTTGTACAAACCTACAGAAACATGTTTCCCATTCAACATAACACAACTGTTGATCTTAAAGCACTTATTTGTTTTTGGATGAGAATTGTGTTTCCGTTGTGTTTGTTTATTTGTTTGTGTGCTTGACTAAAATGGCTTGTTTTATTGTATTAGAGAAAAGCTTCTGATCCTTTTTCCCAGTGAATGTACTAAGGAAAAATGCTGTATGTTTCTTTTTCCCTTTCCCTCTCTGGTGTAGCTGACCGTGGCGAAACAGCTATGTGAGAAGCGACTGGTGGCACTCGGGGAGACCATCTACGACACGGAGACGCAGACGTCTAGCACCAAGGAGGAAATACCCGGACAGAAGGTACTCGTGGGAAACATGGTAGAACCTGCTGTAATGGCCGCCTGTTTAGAGTTTAATAAAAGTTTTACTGAGCTCGCCACTGCATCGTCCGCTTGTTTAGTTTCGTATATTGAGAGTTTTACGGCGCTCGCCACTGCATCGGCAGCTTCTAAGAGACATTCACCTGCATACTCTGCCGCTTGTATGAGACATTCACCTGCATACACGGCCACTTCCCATTTCCCCTGTTGCATTTTTTTTAAACGTGATAATAACATTGTGTAAGACATCCATATATATATTGAAGAGTCACTTTTTTAGTGGGGAGGGGGAGGGGAGTTTCTGCCGCATGCATAAGATATGAGTTTGATTCTGGGGAAGGGGAGGGGGAGGAGAGATAGGAGGGAGGAGAGGTTAGGCTTTTCACTGTCACATACAGATGATATATGAATTTGATTCCTGATGGGTGGGGAAAGGGGAAGACGGGGAGGGGGGGGGGAGGGCTATTGATGAGTTTTGGCTGTCCGATGCAGCCCTGTTGCCAGTGAAGAAATAAGCCTTTATCTGTTGTCTACATGTACCCCTCAACCAACATCTCAACCGAATTAGAGTAAAGCAGTCTGCTGCCTGCCCACTATGTGACTACCCCTCAGAGACAGTGGAACATCATCTGTTCTTCTGTAGAAAACTAACTGATTTAAGGGGATGTTTTCTTCCCAAGCTACCCCACACATCTAATTGCCTCTACTCCTCAAGACAACAATTAGAACAAACATGCAGCTATTACCGAATGGCATCATGCAGAAGAGTTAACGCTCAGATGCTACTGGATCGCTAACAACAACAACATCTGTTGTCTATCATACATAAGCATCTCTGAAGCTTTTTATTGTATATTCAGGAGGCACTGGTTTTCTGCTTCGTCATTTCTTGGATATTTTCTTCCTTGTGTGACTTAAGTTTTTATATATTTTTTTTCTTGCTGTTGCAGGTATTTTCCTTCTCAGTGATCATGGAGATGCCCCAAGGAAGAGAATATTTTATGAAGTTCCTGAAGAAGGAAGGAGCGGAGTCCTACTTGGGGTAAGATGTCATTGCGGATGTAGGAAAAAGGAGTAACTCTTGATGAAGTGGTCCTGCAAGGTTTTCTTAATGACGCTCGTTTTCCATTATTTGCAGGTTTCAGGAACTAAATATTTTGTATCTTGGTAACTGCCATCCTTTGTTGAATTTTTGTTCAGCTACTAAAATGTGCATCATTGTTAAATATGAAAATTTATGTCTCAGATTTACATGTATTGTTTTTCTTTAATCTCTAGGTTTTGGAATGGAGTTGACAAGTTAAAATCGACCGCAAAGGTATGTGTAGCTTGTTGTGATGTTTTAAAACCCTTTCTTGAAATGCTTTGCATTGATTGCTGTATCCTTTTGCTATTAGAAAAGGGTTTGAAACTTTAGCAGATAAAAAATGCATTTTTGTATTGCAATCAAGTAATTTCAAATGCATCACTCCTGTAGATGAAAACAGGTACATGTTCGTCTATGTTTGGAGAGCTCCTGTGGCAGATGTTCTCTTTTTTTCTCTTGTTTTTATCTGGCTATATTGATTTTACTCAACACAAATTTGTTTATTTTTGTCTTCGACTCGCACCACAAACTCTACTGATTATATCCCTTTTCAAGACTGGCATTTGTAGTATAGTGGTGAGGCTTTTCACTGTCACAAAGAGAAGACATGGGTTTAATTCCACTAATTAGAAAACAAAAACTCAAAAAAATAAAAGCAACCCCACCAAAAAGCGCCAAAAAGCCCAAACCAAAGAGCCCCCCCCCTTCAAAAAACACCCACCAAAAAAGCTTTGTTACAGTGACAATTTTGTTGTGTTTCGCTCGCCAGGATCAGCGGCACCACGCGGCCAGCGAGCTGTACCAGCAGTACATCACCAGCACCTCCTCTCTGGTCCGCGTGGACAAAGCCGTCCTCAAGAGCATGGAAGAGTTCCTCAGGGGGGATAAGGTGAGACGTGGGCCTGTCCTGTTATTAACTGTGTCTGTTGGTATCAAGCTGGACGACAGAGTGGATGGCTTTGGTTTGAATCCCGGATGGGGTTTTCTTGAGCTGTGGTCATTTTGTGGAGTTTTTGAGGCTCTCAGCCTGTTAAGCTTGGTCCTATTAGAACTGGATGTTGAATTGGGAGGTCCCGCCCTCCTATATGATCTAATAGTGTTGATAGGGGTGTTAGACCTGTACCCTGAAGATGGCAGCTGATTCTAGATGCAACATGGTGTGCAAGATAGTGCTTGATACTGCATGCTAGATAGGACATTATGCTCCGAATGTTGCTTGATACTACAGACTAGACATGACATGGTGCTCACAAATTTAATTGATTCCTCATGCTTGATGTGGCATGTTGCTCAGGATGTTGCTTGACTGTACACTTCTTTAATTAGAAATTTCTTACTCTTGGTACTTTTTTTTTCATTACAAAACATTTCATGTTGACCTACTCAACAAATTGTCGCCAGGTGGTTGAGAACAGAAACTTGTATCATGGTGTCTAAGACAGGGCATTCTGATGTACATCTGGTTCACCATGGAGCTCACCGTTTGACTTGTTTTGGAATCAAATACAGGGCAAAGAGGGAAAAGGCTGCACGTGCACACAACTAGCGAGACTGGTGTTCGGCCTTCATTAGTGTGTCCAGGGTGTGGCAGCGATGACAGTGCCCGGTTGCGGATATTATAATTCAATTCTATAATTGGGGCAAATAGACACGATACACACAAGTAGTGGATATCAAAGTACTAGTACTAATCCCATTTCTGTTCTTTTTTCATCTTTTTTTTTTTCCATCAGGGACCGGATGCGTTTCTAATAGCTCAAAAGGACGTTCAGAAAGTTCTAGAGGACCAGTACTACCCATCCTTCATCGTCAGCGACACGTACTTCCAGCTGGCAGCGTCCCAGAGGGAGGGCGTCACGTCTGACGATGAGTCGGTAGCCTCAGGTCTGAAGCTTGGAATGTCCTGTTGTTGTGTAACTCTTCTATGTTTGGCAAGCCACTCTCAGTGGCTTCTTGCTGTTGGATCTGCTGTGCCGGTGATCCGCTGTCAGTGGCTTGAGCAAATTTCTTGACTTTGATGACGATGATTTATAATATTGATTTTCGGCAATTGCCAAAAGAAAGTCTCTCTGACTGGAAATTCTTTCATTAGATGAGGCCGTATCAAAATAGATTTGTTTGTTTTTATTTAATGACCAGTTAAATGGTATGTATGTCACTTTCAAGTTTTGAACCAAGAGACGGTTCCAGTATAGTGGGGAAACCCTCTGGATTCTTTTGTTAACAAGTTGAGTATCCTGGTCTTCTGCTGGGATGTTGTATCCCTCTCCGCCCAGGTTGGTTTTGGCAGGCAGGGTCGGAAGCCAGCCTCCTAAATGATTTAAATTATGTTGATGGAGGTGTAAAAGCGCTTGCATCTAAATCTGAAAAATAAATTGTCCAATCTAGATGAGCTGTTCCTGGACTCGACCACTGAGCACTATGACGATGAGGAGGGTCTTATTGCCGGTCAGTCCTACCACGCCCAACAGCAGCTGCGGGCCCTGGACAGCAAGATCACCAACAAGGCTCGGGCTCTGATGGCTCAGAGGAGCTCTCAGAAGACAGAAGTCAATGCCAAGGTAAACCAGTGGGTGGCGTTGATAGTTGTGGGTCATTTGGCAAGTTGCTGAGGTCAGAAAGTGGCGTTGGTGGCTTAGTGGTTAGGCTCTCCGACTCGCAACCGTGAGGTCGTGGGTTCGAATCCCGCTTGGGGCCCGACGTTGTGTCCTTGGGAAAGGCACTTTGCATACATTTTCCCCACTTCACCCAGGTGAAAATGGGTACCCGGCTATAGACAGTGAACGATCTTGTCAGTTTGATAGTGTTTGAACGCGTGAAATCCGCTGCTTGCACTGTATGCTTCCGCGGAAGCCGAGAATGTTTCTGGGTGCTCTTAGAGGGTCTGCTGGGGTAATAATGGTTGTAAGGGGCATAGAGCATGCTCTAGAGCATGGATATGCGCTATATAAATGCAATTATTATTATTATTATTAGTTGATGTGGGTGATTTGACAAGTTGCTGAGGTCAGAAAGTGCTAATTGTTGTGGGTGATTTGACAAGTTGCTGAGGTCAGAAAGTGCTAATTGTTGTGGGTGATTTGACAAGTTGCTGAGGTCAGAAAGTGCTGAGGCAATTCTATGTTGAGATAACCCGTTTGAAATGAAGAGGAAGATACACAAATACAGTCAAGCTTACTCAAATGGCCACCTGTATAAGACAATCACCCGCATAAACGGCCACTTCCCATGTCCTCTCTTGCACTTTTTTTTTACATTATAATGACACTGTGTAAGACATTCACCTGTCTAAGATGGCCACAATTCTCCTCTATAGTGGGTGGCTGTCTCAGACAATTTCAACTGTGTAAGTAAATAAAGAGGGAGATATACAAATATAAATGGATGGTCAGAGGAGACAGCTGGCAGCTTCTATTTGTTATCTTTCCATCTGTGTTTCTGTCAGTCTGAAATTCTTTTTGCTCGCACTAAGAGACCATTATTGTATAGATATGCTTCTCTTTTCTAAAAAATACTTCCAAAAATATAGATATTAATCCAACATGCAGGTAAAAAGGTTTAATTGATTTAAACAAATGTTAGTGTTTGAAATTTATTTTATGAATGATGTTAACTCTGCCATTGTAAAACAAATCTGTATATAGATGAATACATGATTTGTTTTTTAAAATCTTATTTCAGCTGCAGAAAGTGCATGAGGATATGGAGAAGGAGCTGGAGAGCTTGAAGCAAGAACGCCGCAGCTTGGAGATGCACATTGCCCGCACACAGAAGTGGATCGACCACATCGGGCAGTGGAATGTGCTCGTCTATGACGCCTCTGTAAGGAATTGAGCTGCTGTTTTGCTGAATGGAAAAGACAATTTGAAGAGCGCTTGTACTTCTTCTTCTCGATCACATCACACTTTTGGCTAAAACAGCACCTGGACATGGATGGCTGGTACCTCTATAAATAAATCATTGATGGTCTGGCCGCATCACACTTGAAGTCTGGTATCTGTCATAAATTGGGCCGTCCTGCTCAGTTCATCTGTCGGCCCGTATAGCTTCTCTTGCAGCGTCAGTGGGGTTGGCCACGTTTCCTGTCTCAGGGCCCTGTGTGTCTTGCAATGCTGAAGGATGTGTTCAACAGTTTGATCTAGAGCGCTTGTATGGCCTTAATAGTTGGGAGTACCGTAAAGCTCCTACCAAACTTAAACGGCTGTGACATTTCAAAGTTTTTCTTTCTTGTGTGAAAGATTTTTGTTCTTTTTAAAGGATGTGGTTCACTTAATTGGTTTTTCAAGGGAGTTCCTGTGAAGTTTTAAAAGCTGTGTTTGAGAAGAAATACATGATTATAAAATAAGTTTTGAGGTTTTTAAAATTTAACAGAAGATTTATTGCACATTTATATAATCACGTGGTGGTATTGATTGAGACTTTCAATCATTCACTTTCTTTTTTTAATAATATGGCATTTTGTTTATTGCTTATTCCTCTTTTTTCCTCACGTCATCACGAAAGTATGGGTGGTTGGCAGTTGCTCTAGTGTGGTTTGCTCTTTTTTTCATATCAAACATCTTTCTTTCTTTACTATCAAACATCTATCTTTCTTGTCTCTCCTTCTTTTTCTTTTTTGCTTTTGTCTCTCTCTTGTAATACCTCTAATCTTTGAGTCTCTATGTGACCCAATTGTGTCACAAGCGCCATAAAACTCTTACTAAAACAAATTTCAAAAGTTTTCACCTTCAACTATTGTCATCAGGCAATCTCCACAGAGGAAGCTTTTGATTGGGACTTTTAAATGTCAATTTTTCCTTTTTGAATAAAATGGCATATTGCTAATTCTTCAATCCTTTTGTCCCCTCACATCGTCTCAGAAGTTTTTACATTCTCCTGTCGTCCCCATCAGGCAATCTCCACAGAAGAAGACAAAAAGGTTGCCCAGTTTGTCCTGCTGGTGTCGCTGTCCGCCGAGGGACAGCTGAGTCCCAAACAGAGCAGCGGCTCCACCGAGGGCTGGGCCATCTCCCGCACGCTCGACGACTTCCACGCCCTGCACGAGAAACTCTCGCCGGTCAGTCTTCTCACTGGTGATGGGATTCTGATACAGTTGGATAGAACTTTATTCAGATACAACGGGGATAGAGCTTTATTCAGATAGAATGGGAATAGTACTTTATTCAGATACAGCGGGGATAGTACTTTATTCAGATACGATGGGGATAGAACTTTATTCAGATAGAATGGGAATAGTACTTTATTCAGATACGATGGGGATAGTACTTTATTCAGATACAATGGGGATAGTACTTTATTCAGATACGATGGGGATAGAACTTTATTCAGATACGATGGGGATAGTACTTTATTCAGATACGATGGGGATAGTACTTTATTCAGATACAATGGGGATAGCACTTTATTCAGATACTATGGGGATAGTACTTAATTCAGATACAGCGCTGATAGTACGTTATTGCAATGAATACGAAGACACATAAACACAAAAATATTAGCAAAGACTTATGAATATATTTGATAAATGCATGCCTCTCTTATTTTTGACAGAGCCTAATATTTATTAAGTAAAGTAATGTTAAAACAAATCTTATTAACTCTTAATGATTCCTTGTTTTTCAGCTCACATAGCAATATTGCATAAGAGGATAATTTGTTTAATGAATGACTGAAGGAAAACGTTGTATTTTGTAAATGAAAAGGCAAAATTATACTTATGAAGAAGAGTAAAATTCTAGTTCCACAATGTAGACAGAAACTGCGTTTAGACACACACACACACACACACACACAAACACAGTTATCGAACCTGTTTGCTTTTGTAAAAAAAACCCCAACACAGCCTAAAATGTGTTTGCTGTTACTGT
>NW_004797382.1:811592-814092 GCF_000002075.1 Aplysia californica | reverse complement strand
CTCCCCAGATATCCTGAGGACCATGGTGGGTGAAGACAACGGGCGTCGCGGCATCATCAAGATCTTTGAGGTGCTACAGAACAAGAACTTGAACAAACACCTGCTATATGTGAGTCATCATACTGTCGGTGTGGGTGTTTGGTGGGTGCTCTGGTGTGGTTTGCTCCTTCTTTCCTGTCAAACATCCATCATCTTTACCTCTTCTTCCTCTTTTCCTTGTATGTTATTGACTGGTAACACCTTAAATCTTTGGCACTTATGTGACGTTATTGTGTTGAAAGTGCTGTAAAACTACAGCTAAACTGAAACAAACTAATGTGTAATAGAAATTTGTAATTGTGAGTGTTTTACTCCCTCATTGATGCAATTTAGGTTGCGGTATCTAGGAGGTGAGGCAAATTGCTTCAACCCTACTTTTCAGGGCCAACATAGGCAGAGAGGGATACAACATCCTAGCAGACAGATGAGATGGATGGAGATACTCGATTAAAATCTTCCCAACTTTGGAATTGAACTCACGTCTTCTGCTTGCTGTGATGTAACTGTTTCACAGTCTGTGCTGGTCAGACCGTCCGTAATGCCGTGGATGCTTATGTTTAAATGGGAATAATGTGATGGATTAAACAGGAACAGAATGCTTGTGCCCAATTTTTTTCCCCTCTAAGTATACTTTGTGATGACTTAATGGAATAGATATGAAAGAATTTTGGACCAAGTGAGCTTTACTTTCAGTCTCCAGGTTTACTTGTAAAGCGTGTTTAGACTGTCTGTATTTCGAAAAGTGGTTTACCTCAGACCTCAAATAAGGCAGTAGTAGTATGTTTGATTAAAAAAGTCCTATTGAATATTTTCTGACTGCTGCTTATATTTCTGTTGTACAAAATGATCAGCAATATGTCAATGCATTGTTTTAGGGTTTTTGAAAGAAAAACATAGGGCTAAAGTAAAAGTTACTCTCTTGTAAGTCTAATCTTTGGCTGGTGCTTACTTGACCAAAGGTGTGTTGATAGTGCTGTAAAACACCAACCCAGTCCAAAAAAAAAAAATCTTCGGCGCTTACATGACCAGATGTTTTACAAGTGCAGTAAAAGATCTATCTGACCAAAGAAAAAGTGGCTAACCATCAGTAGTTACAGACCAGGTTTCTGCTCGTGTTGTCCACAGAACCTTCTGGAACTTCTCCTGACCGAGCTGCTTCGGGAATTCCGGTCGGCCAAGAGCACCGTACAGAAAAGCATGGAGGATCAGCGGCAGAAGCTTGCCTTAGAGCAGGAGACAGATTTCTAGCATGTCGGAGATTTTGCTCATTTTTGTGGATGGGACTGGTTTTTTAAAAAATAATGGTTATCTCCAGCAAGATATAGACTGCTCAGTGTAAGACTTCGCCCTGTGCCATTTAAAAAAAGTGACGTATGTGAAGTGTACTGACAAAATGAGTTACTTCTCGGATTCAAGCCTTAAGGAAATAGATACATCACGCTTATAGGTGAAGTTTTTACAATTTATAAGCATGAAATAATAAAAGACAGGTGATAGTTAAAGAATATGGCATCAATAGAAAAATATACAAATTTGACCCTAATATCGATTTTTGGCCAATATATCCATTTGTGGATTGTGAGAAGTAACTCATGTAATGGAGTTTTACACTGATCAGGCGATATGAACAAGAATCTGTTAGTCATCTTGACTCAGGATTCAGAATCCTAGAAAGTGAAAGGCATCTTTTACTCAAATCCTGTCACAAGATTCAGTCAAGTGCCATCTTTATTCATGAGCAATAGTAGAAGCCCTCATGGTAACAAAGTTTCCTGTTGCTTAGAGATTAAAAAAAAAATGTCATGTTATGAAAAAATTATTGCAGTTGGATGTCAGTGCTAAGTCTTGTGTTTATTTTTCCTTTCTTTGGTGCCAGTTTTCTGGATAACAGATTTCTAAAATTGTCCACGTTTTACTCATTTTGAGGCGGACGATATTAAAATAATCTTGATACAATATGGTGGGTAAATTTTGACTCCCCGTGTGCTTGTTTCCATGGGTCCAAAAAGTTTACGATTTTTTTTCGCATCCAGTCGGCAGCTGTGTTCCTTGTTGTGTTGCTTTTTACTTACCCTGCAGTATGTGATCAAGTTTGTGTTTGTGTGTGCTTCTTTTTGAAGCAGATTTTGAGTCGCGTTCCTATTGTGGCTGCTGTTATGCTGAGTGCGTGTATTTATTTGACTGGATGTGTGAGTAGAAAATGCTTTTTTCAAATTATGTTTTTGAGTGAAATGCTCACTGTTGATACATGACTTTCTAGAAATATTTTCATGTTTATGATCAGATCATTCCACTTAATGTTTCTAATTTTCTAAAGTCACAAGGAGCATCAAACTTCCGGAACCATTTTCAGTTTAGATAAAAGAATTGCGCTTACAGTATGTGTGCCTGCTAATTAATATTTTACAGTACTGACAACTGATTTGCAGGAGTTTTTGCCCCTCCCTCCTTCCCCCCCCAC
>NW_004797382.1:807201-810434 GCF_000002075.1 Aplysia californica | reverse complement strand
ACACACACAGACACACACACACACACACACACTCACTCACATTCGCTCACGCACTCACTCACTTGAAAGCAGTAGTCTAGTCAGTCACTGATATTGACATACATTTTTTAAACACAATTTATGAACTCATGTTAATTAACAGGGTACATGATATTCAAGATGTATTGTCGATGACTAATGAGAGTTTTTTCAATGTGTAAATTGTAACTTAATACTTGTACAGAGCAGTGGCTTTTTCTCTAACCTAGAGATATGAACCCCCCGGGGCGGTGCTACTGACTAAAGTGTCTTTAGGCCATTCCCAAAGGGGGGACATTAACCTGTTCTTATGCACAGTAGAATTGTAAACGGGCTGATTCATCGATCCCATGCTCATAACTGTGCCTGAACTGCAACAGGGAACTGCTGCTTTTTCTTTCCTCATCCTATCATAATTTTTCCTCTATTTCTTTTGTATGTTTGTCACACTCTAGTGACCCGCTATTTCCGGGGTGCCTTGATAGTCGAAGCAGACTTTGTGCTGTTGAAGCTAGAGAGGTGAGCAGAGTAAGTCCGATTCCCTGTAAGGACTTCTCTGTTGACAATGACCCCTTGGCGCTCATATAACCTTAAACAGTTGCGAGCGCCGTAAAAACTCTACTAAAACAAAACAAGAGATACAAACTCTCCGTGGACAAGGGATGAATGTGAATGATGTCTTTGTTGTATAGAATTATTTGATGGTCTATGAGTTTTTATTTGCTTTTTGCAAAGTGTGTTGATGTGGAATACTTGATAGTGTCGGAGTTTATTATTTGCTTTTTGTTTTGTTTTCATTGAAGCATAATGTGTCCAACTTGGCACTTAGTCTGCCATGTAAAGCTTAGAGTATATGATTATGATGTAGGGCTGGGCAATGATTCACTTTAGCAAAATCCGGATAATGTTAGTGCACCCCTTCTGCGATTAAATGTGTCATGAACCGCTTCAGCAAAAGGGTTAGAAGAACCACTTCAAAATATGGGTGCACCCACTTCGGCAAACGGGTCTTGAAAGAGAGTTTAAGAGTCTGAATTCGGATATTGTTTAACTGAGAAGTATCCGGTTATCCGGATTTTGCCCACCATTATTATGATGTTAGGAGGGAGCTAGGGAAAATCAAGTATGAGTGTGAGTGGGAAGCTGTACAAGTGTTGATCAAACGTTGCAAATAACTTGGGGAAAGAGAAATTTTTCTGACATTGTGTGAGTCTGAGTATGAAACTTTACAAGTGTTCATCAAGTCAAACCAACTGCGCCATAACTGCCTCTTGTTGATATGGGATGGTGGGTGCCACTGTTACCTGTTTGTGATGTACTCTCTTACTCTTGAAAGTTAGTCCACAGAATTCCGTTCTCGGCAAGGTCACTTGCTTATGTTTTTTTTCTCTATTAGTTTTTTAAAGACCAGCTTATGACAGTCTCCTCCATGACCTAAATATCCTTGACGTGGGTGTAAAACATTTACAAGTATTTACAGGCGGGTGCTTGGCGGGTGCTCTGATGTGGTTTGCTTCTTGTTTCCCTTCAAACATCTTTCGTCCTCATCTCTTCTCCTTTTTTGCGTTCGTTACTCTCTTGTAACATTTATAATCTTCGGCACTTACATTACCTTATTGTGTTGCAAGTGCAGTAAAACTCTACAGTTCATTGGAAATCATATTAGACTCTACAGAGATACTGATACTAAGACTTACTTAACTGAATATATATGTGTAACTTAATGTCATTATTCATTCATACCATGACTTCTTGTGCAATAATATCCATCTTGGAAGTTTTTAAAAATCTATTTCATGCCGAGGTGTTATCTTCTTGATTATTGTCTCCAGAGGTTTATGATTGTTACAGAAGGATGTTTTTCTGTGATGTTGAGATTTCAATTTCCCATGTACTTTGAAACCATATCGAGCATTCCCCATATTGCTTTGAGTATTGTGTTCATATATATATATATATGTGTCACGACGTGGTGGAATCAGGCACCACTCTTCAGTTTTTGGGCTTATGGAGTAGTGGTATCATCGTAAAACTTGTTCATGTGTCTTGCTTTTGTTGTAAAAAATACCCATCTATCTTGAATAGAAATCAAGGTATATGCCATTGAAGGAGGTGGGGATCACTGGTAGCAGAGATAAGATTCATGAGAAAATGGCCACCAAAGTTTGGTGACTTCCAAATCTTACTTGTCAGTGGAAACTGCAAATTTACATTTTTTGTGCCTTTGATCAAGGTTTTTGAGTAAACTCCACCCAGAAAAGTGTTTTAAAATGAACATCTAAGCTGTTGAGCTGAAAAAAAGAATACATGTAATTTAATAAATCATCAATGAAAATTGGCTACTGGTTAGAAAATGTCGGTTTCTTTGATTTTCTTTATTTTTTTGAGCACCCGATTTCTCCAGTGATGTCCCATATAGATATCTATACAGCATAACATATACAGCTCGAATTCGCCGGGACCGGCCTTGGTAGTTCGAGGGATCCGTAGTTCAAAAGATATCTTACAAAGATTTAAAAGTTTAAAAAAACCTCGGGACTGCAGGTACAGTTCAACAGATGAGTGATTTCGAGTCTTCTGTGTTCGACCTATCCGTGTTATGCTGCAAAAATACATTAGAATTTATTATGTGCTAGTCAAGGGGTTGTTTTTTATTACATGAGTACATGGAGTACGTTGCAGAGCAGTTAGTCTGCTCGTCTCTGAAGCGGAAAGTCCGGGTTCGGGCCTCGGGTGGGACCCAGATTTTTTTCGCCCCCTCCTGCCCACCCAGCAGTAGTGGGTACCTGACTTCAAGTTGGGGGAAGTAAAGGCGGCGTGGAGAGGTACTGGCCACCCTACCACAATATGTCGAAGGCCCACGAAGTTGTCTCACTAAGAAGACAATCCCCAATGTCCGGATCGGATGTGGGAACAACTTTACATCGAGTACATGTATTATATATATTTGTACATGTTCACCACATCTGTTTCCTTTATGAAATAAACAAAGGTTCAGTTTACCTGAGAGTTGAGTTTGTTTTCTGTGTGTTTAGGGAGGAGTGGCTGGTGGGTGTTCCTGTTACATTTTTCTTTCCTTTTGCTTTGTTATTTCAGCCTGTCATCTTGTTGTATTTGAGAAAGTCTTATGGGTTCTTTTCCTTCTCTGTTCTCAGTCTCCAGAGAGAGAGAGAGAGAGAGAGAGAGAGAGAGAGAGAGAGAGAGAGAGAGTGCGG
>NW_004797382.1:806256-806998 GCF_000002075.1 Aplysia californica | reverse complement strand
GAGAGAGAGAGAGAGAGAGAGAGAGAGAGAGAGAGAGAGAGAGAGAGAGAGAGATGATTCAGTTTTGGTTTTCGTTCATGGTTTTTAGCCCATTTTCAAAAAGATTATTGAAACTGCATACATTGTATTTTCATGTTCAGAGTAACATTGCTTGTTTTTTAAAATCATTTTTAAAAATAAGCTTTAAAACTCCATGTTTTTTACTCCTTTGTTATGAGCATGACCTACATCCAGAGACAACAATAACGGAACCCACTCGAAGCGGTTCAACAAACAAGACCTTGTCTCTTAGAGCTGCCCCAGGCGGTCTCGGTCCCAAGGGAGGGCACTGCGTAGGAAATTGAGAAATGAAAAATATGACACGAATTAATTCCCTTTGATCCTTATGCCCTTCAGCTGAACTGCACGTTTCATTTTGATATGCATTGAGCTGTTTTCTTTGTTAAGTAGTCTTTTGCTATTTAAAACAAAAATCCAAGCAAAAACAAAAACGACAAAAGCAACAAAAGCACACAGCAAAAAACTCCGTGTTATTAGATGTAGTGTGAGTTTGCTTGTGTTTTGGGTGTGTATTTGATTGTGTCAGGAACATGAAAGGGCATAATTTAACAGACGTGCAATTTTATAAATTCTCGATTAATAAGTTAAGAGAGCCACAGGGGGAGGTTGGGAGGTAGATAGATAGATAGATAGATAGATAGATAGATAGATAGATAGATAGATAGATAGATAGATAGATGGA
>NW_004797382.1:802286-804034 GCF_000002075.1 Aplysia californica | reverse complement strand
GATACATACATACATACATACATACATACATACATACATACATACATACATACATACATACATACATACATACATACATACATACATACATACATACATATTAAATAAGTGCCGAAGGTTAGAGGTGGTACTAGAGAGCAACATACAAAGGAAAGAAGGAGGAGAAATGTTTAATAAGGTAGAAACCCAAGAGCAAACAACGCTAGAGCACGACCAACCTGTATAGCAATCTTAAATACAAATAGACTTTTCCTGTTTTTAGTATTAAGAATAATTAACTAAATCATTGTGTTCCCCTGTTGTGCTTTATGTTGTAAACTTAACCTTATTATTGACGAGCTGCACTTTTAAATCTCTTTCCACTTCTACGCCTACGATGTTATGTCAAAGATTGTACGTTACAAGATATCTCACTCCTTTTTTTGAGACACCAGAAAAAAGCAAAAACAAACAAACATAAACAAAAATAACAACTCCTAAAAGTGTAAGAGGCGACATGATGTATTGTTGGATCTATAATTATGTATCTTTGCGCGTTTATCACTAAACCACGGCTAAAGTTCTAAAGCATGGTTTCACGGGTTTGTTTTATGGTGAGACGAGTCACTGAAACCGGTAATTTTCAAATACCTGGCACGTAAGCAAAAGTACGCTAAAAAATAATATGTTTAAACAACAACGACGACGACCACCACCACAACAACAGCAACAGTAAAACAACAACAACAACAACAACAACAACAACAACAACAACAACAGGAACAACAACAACAGCAACAACAGCAGTACCACCACCACCAACAACATCACCAACAACACCACCGCCACAACCACCACCAACACCACCGCCACCACCACCGCCAACAACAACAACAACAACGAAACAGCGAGAAGTAGTGAAATGGGTGGACCTAAATGTTTTTAAAAAAATCTCAAAGTGAAACCTCAGCAAACTACTATTATGATGAAGAGATCACAAATGCGACGTTTTCAAATACTTTACAAGGCGTTCTTTGTCTTTTTGTCACCAAGGAAAGAGTTGAGCTTTGAATTCTACAACCTCTGGCATCCAACAGGGGACCGACAAACAAAAAAGAGACCATTAATATGATTTGCAAGTACCGTAAAATAATTGAGAGAAAGTCTTCGGTAGCGATCCGCCCAGACCACCCTTCTAATTCTAACTCCCCGTCACATTTGCCCACCCGCCTTCCTACCAAAGAGAATCTTGGTTCCTACCACTACGCCCCTTTCTGAAAAGCTCCCCGCATTATCTTCACACCGATATAATGTCATCACCCATCTGCATACAATAGTGAGAAGGCAGCCAATCGCTAGAGTTCACGTCTTTTGATCACACTTGACAGAATGAAGTGCACTTTTAGAGCGCGACTATAGCTGGAATTCACAGCCACTCCACCTGTCACAAAGCTACAGAAAACGTCTTTCAGCACCGTATGCAAAGTTTAGAAATCCAAATTGCAACGGGTGGCGAACGGTCCGACAAAAGCGCACTCCACGCTTTCCCAGACAGGGTCACGACCTCTCCTCTCATTGGTTCTAGACATTAATTCTTCTGCAGACCCGACCGAAAGAATAACTAAAAATCTGCTGCCGAAAGAGCTGAATTGAGACTGGGGTCAGCGGTGCAATGGAAAGGTTCATTTTTGGAGTGCGGTGAGAGTGTGGGTTCAAAGAAAGTTGTCTAGTTAGTCACCGCTGAAGTTGGGGGTGGGAGGTTAGGTGGG
>NW_004797382.1:800367-801414 GCF_000002075.1 Aplysia californica | reverse complement strand
CCACACGCAACAAATACGACAAAAGTGCACGTCGCATTCTTACTATCTTTGTTCATTTTACCCATTAATGTTAGAATGGAGAAACCCAAAACACAGGTACAACGTAGTATATTTTTGCGATTGTCGCAGTCAAGAACTGGGACTTAGTAGGGAGAAATCTTCACAATGGCGGCTCTCTGAGTCCAAAACCTATCACACCAGCATCATTATTGCGTAAAACTGTGGAGTTTGTGGATCCCCTATGTGACTGACTTGGGGGTTCTTTGAGGCTCCACGACTCTCCAACCACATGGACCAGTACTGTCTTGTTTTCGTAAGAGTTTAAAGTCACCTGTAACACAGTAAGGTCATTTTTATTATAAGTGCCGAAGATTAGAGGTGTTATAGGAGAGTAAACAAAAAACAAAAACAAAAACAAAACAAAACAAAACAAAACAAGAAAAGGAAAAAAAAAGAAAGAGAGGAGATAAGGACGATAGCTGTTTGATAGGAAAGAAGGAGTAAACCACACCAGAGCACCCGTCAATCTCCCGCCAGAGCCTAATCCATGGCCAGTGTTATATAACATTTGTGAGGCAGCGTGGTGGAATCAGGCTCTCGTCAAATTTTGGGCATATTGAGTTATTGGTATCATCCTAAAGCATGTTCATTTGTCTTGCTTTCAATGAAAAAATTACCCATCCGTCTTCAATAGAAGGGGAGACATTTTGGATTGAAGGACGTGGGGGTCACCTGGTTTAAGAGATAACATTAGCGAGAAAATGGCCGCCAAAGCTAGGTAAATTCCAAAGCTGGAGAGTCCATGGAAACTGTAAATTCATATTTTGGTGCCTTTTATCAACGTTTTCGGTGAAATCCTCAAAGGAATGTGTTTGTAAATGGACATAAAAGGTGTTGAGCCAAAAAAAAAATTGATAAAAATTGCTAAGCAGGGAAAAAACTGCTGTTTTCTTCGATTTCATTATTTTGACGAGAGCCTGATTCCACCAGGCTGCCTCACATCTATTTCTGTTTAATAAAAGTCATGCAATTATTATTACCCCCCCC
>NW_004797382.1:798284-800267 GCF_000002075.1 Aplysia californica | reverse complement strand
CCCCCCCCCCCCCCCCCCACAAGACCCGAGAACACGACCCCAAAAGAACAACAAACCATTCGCGAGTATCTGGGAAGCATATAGTTCAAGAAGCCGATAAAGCACTCAACAGACACCAAGATACTGGTAACATTTTTCGCTGTCTATAGCCAGGTAACCAATCCCACTTGAATTAAGTAACGAAAATTCGTGTTAAGTGCCTTTCCCATTGACACAACATCGGGCTTCTGACAGCATTCGAACCCACGACCTTACAGTTGAGAGTCAGAGAGCCTAACCACAAGGCCACCGACACCAGCCAGCCTATGTTCTCTTCAGTGTTCCCTCCATCTGTGGTTAGACCACGCCCCTCTCCTAAGGCTCCCGGAAGTAGGCGCCTGGTGCACGGACCACAATTACAGGCACTTAGAGTGACAGCTTTCTAATTGAGAGGCGAATCTGAAGAACGGCTCTGTAGTCAGTGACCGCGAAAATGAGAGGACTAGGCAAGCCTGGCAGAGCTGTGCCAGACTGTGCCTTAAGTCCACATCGATGTTGATTTATCGCGATATCGAAATATGATTAAGTTGTGGATACCCGATACTAGTGAGCGAAGTTGTCGATACTATGGGTGTCTTCTGTCTTGTAGGAGTATGGCGCTTTGAGTTTGAGTTTGGTGAAAGTTATACGGCGTTTGTAACTGCATGTGTTTATATGAGGGCGCGGGACACAATTTCACACTATTTCACACCACGGCTCGGTTTACTTTGCAAGTCAGAATGGTTGACATATCTAAAATACACCTCACAAATCAGTTTTGATAGGAGCAATTTACATATTGGAGTAAATACCAAGAGTCTTTATAAAATCGAGAACTCTGTTGGGATCAAGGACGGAGAGCAAATTGTTTAGATTATAGTGCATTTAAAATATTTGAATGTGGTACCTCTCTACTGACAGTGCTCATAGAAGTTGACAATGCCTGCGTTTAATCCAAGCGCCATTTCCTTTTATCGGTTGTAATCAGAGAGAATAATGTTACTAAATTTTAATGAGAAAAGATCGATTGACAAGCAAATACAAAACTTTTCTCCACAAGTGATGTTAATCGATTTTTTTTTTGTGTGACATTTCATAACAGCATTTTAAAAGAAAAAAACCCAAAACAACGAAAACTATATTATATAGGAATTTTTATGAAAACGACGGTGAAAGGACAGAGGTTTGTATGCTTAATGTAATCTCGAAATCATTTTCTTAATGCTTTGCGCCTTTCCATTGTTACCTAAAATTTCGGGTACGGGTAAATTTCGACCCTCCCTGCTCTTATTTTCATTATATTACATTGTCATCATAAGCATCCTTTGTGCAAGAACGTCACGTCATCCCACATGTAGCCCCACAGAAGGTGGAAACCCCGGATGTGCGTAGTAGGCCAAGTACGTTTTTAAGAAACGGCTTACGTTTTTTAAAACCCGTTTCCTTACCTTATCTTTTTCCATTTTGACCAACACAATTTTTCCATGACGGGTAAAGGAATTTTGCGATACTGAGCCTTATGTTCTCACAAATATTCGAATATTAGTTTGAAAAATCTGGACTACTGCACAGCCCTGAGCCAGAACCACACTGGCAATTTGCAGACCAAGCAAAGAAAGAGAAGAGAAGATGAGAGGAAAGAGAGCTGAAACTGAAAGAGTTTTTGAGGGGGGAGAAGAATGAAGGGAAGAGGGTGAGGAGTGAGTACTTGAGTGGAGGAAGGAGGGAGATGAAGCAGAGGAGGAATTGATTGGAGGAATGAAAGAACGACTCCTCGAGGGACTGATCGCCCGAGAAAGGAGCGTTAGATTTAGAGGTGGAGAGAGGTGGAGTGAGGTGGAGTGAAGGGAAAATGAAGGGGTGAGTCTGATAGCCAGTCGCCGAGGGTGCTAGTTAAGGGGACATAATACGCACCGAGGTTTGTGAGCGCAGAGAAGAAAGAGGGAAAGGGGGAGGGATGAAAAA
>NW_004797382.1:795438-797261 GCF_000002075.1 Aplysia californica | reverse complement strand
CCCTCACCTATTTCTCCCTCACTTATTTCTCCCTCACCTATTTCTCCCTCACCTATTTCTCCCTCACACTTCTCTCTCCCTCACACTTCTCTCTCCCTCACGCTTCTCTCTCCCTCACACGTCTCTCTCCCTCACATTTCTCTCTCCCCCACACTTCTCTCTTCCTCACACTTCTCTCTCCCCCATACTTCTCTCTCCCCCGTACTTCTCTCTCCCTTACACTTCTATCTCCCTCACCTATTTCTCCCTCACATATTTCTCCCTCACATATTTCTCCCTCACACCTTCTCTCCCTCACATTTTCCTTTCCCTCACATTTTTTCTCCCTCACATTTTTCTCTCACATTTTTCGTCTCCCTCACATTTTTCTCTCCCTCACATTTTTCTTTTCCTCACATATTTCGTCTCCCTCACCTTTCATCCTCTAGCTAGGCCACGCCAACCCTACCTCTGCAGCACAGCATGGAACCCGTAGCACCCAGCCACCCGTGCACTGAGTACGGCCGCCGCGTTTTGATAACCTCTTTCTTCTTCCTCCTCCTCATCCCGGAGAACGCATTCTCAATTTCTCGCCTCCAGCACCGAACTCCTTCCTTGTAACAGATCCTCGCGGCGTTCACCGCCAGGAACAATACCCCTACCTGATTCTCTCACTGATTTGGCTAATGACAATTCACTCAGACAGCAAGTCTCAAGTAGGGCTGGGCAATGCGTCGCTTAAGCAATATCCGGATAATATGTTAGTGCACCTCTTCGGTAAATAATATGTTATGAACCGGTTCAGCAAATGGGTTAGAACCACTTTGACTAACGGGTTAGCTTCTCTTCAACAAATGGGTGCACCCACTTCGGCAAACGAGTCAGGAAAAAGAGTTAAAGAGTCTGAATTCGGATAATGTCTTTTTGCGGATTATCCGATTATCCGGATATTTATCCGGATTTTGCCCAACTCTAGTCTCAAGCAGTGGCCCATTATTATATTTTTCATTCAAACAGCACTCGTGGCCTCCTCGACAAGAGGCTCGGATGTTTTCGCGAGCTACTTCATCACTCACGCTCGGGTTACTAAATACCACGCCAGACTCCGCCTTACCAGGACGGCTTCCGTCTGTCGCTGCTGCTAGCCTTGAACAAACACACGTTACGCATGGGCAGGCTCATCATTGGCAAACCTGTTAAATAGATGTTCGAAGCCTAGAGAGCAACATTTTATAGGAGAGGAAATAAAAGCTACATAAAAATTTAAAAAAACCCAACAAATCAAAATAAAAGAACCCCCCCCCCAAAAAAATGATTAAAAAATAAAAAAATAAAAAAAATAAAGATGTAAATGTACCCTAACGTAAAGAAAAGCATAACAATGTTTACTTTCTACGGTAAGAGGTAGTAAAGTGGCATTCTTGAATTTTGCGGGTTATGAAGATTATTGTTTTCCAGCATCCAGGAAATTGTAGACAGATGTTTTCTGTTGGCTCTTAATACGTTTTACATGCTTCTCAACGTTATGGCTATGATAATAATATTGTTGCGCGGGCTCATACTCTGATAAAAATGCTTCGCATTCTCTCCCCCCCCCCCACTCACCATTTTTCTTTCTTTTATTCTCTCTACCCCCCTCCCCCCCTCTCTCTGTCGCTCTCTCACTCTTTCTTTCTCACTCATTCTCTAACCCTCTCCAACTCTCTTCCTCCCTCTCTGTCTGTTTGTCGCGCTTTCTGTTTCCACTTCCTTTTAAAAGAAATCTGTCTTTCATTTTCATAAACTCAGACTTATATTGCACCCACATACAACACACACACACACACACACACACACACACACAC
>NW_004797382.1:788656-794525 GCF_000002075.1 Aplysia californica | reverse complement strand
TAAGAGAGAGAGAGAGAGAGAGAGAGAGAGAGAGAGACAGAGAGAGACAGAGAAAGAGAGAGAGACAGAGAGAGGCAGAAAGACAAAGAGACAGAGCGACAGAGAGATATAGATTGAGAGATAGAGAGAGAGAGAGAGAGAGAGAGAGAGAGAGAGAGAGAGAGAGAGAGAGAGAGAGAGAGAGAGAGAGAGAGAGAGAGAGAGAAAATAAAGAAAAAGAAAAGACAGAAGAGAAAAAGAAAGTACATGGCCGACATTCCCGGAAACAGTTGAGGTAAACACAGACTGCAGATGTTTGGCAAACCTCCTTCTCTTCTACCCTCCTCCAACTCCCACCTACCCCTGGGCTTCCCCCGGCCTCACCTCATCGTTTAGAAGTTACCTCGCCCGTCCAATTAGGAACACGCCGTTTGTGGGGTGGATTTATCGGCCACTTGAATGCCTCGCAACCATCCCAGCATATTTCGGAAATTTCCTCCCATATTGCTCCGTTCTGTTTAGAGAGGGGTGCGAATTCATGCGTACCACGGTGTGAGCTCCTTCATATACCCCCCCCCCAAAAAAAAACAAACAACAACAAACAAACAAAACAAAACAAAACAAAACCACCCCCACGCAAAAAAACAACAACAACAACAATAAACAAACAAAAAAACCACCAACAAAAAACAACAACCAACCCCCTCCCCCAATCCAATACAACCCAAAACAAAACCGACCAAAAACATGATTTTTTGGGCACAAAACTTTTGAGTGCCGGCATCGATTTCTATCAAACTTATACTTGTCATCTTGTATAAATTTGTTGAAATTAACTGTAAGTATGTGGGTCTGGCCTGAGTATTAGCAAACCGCGTTTTCTCCTTGTCTTTGTTAAATGATAATTTACTGAATAAAAAAAATGTAATGACTTAAAATGCACTAACGTGCACAATAATCAATGTTGTCGTACTTTGTATTTTATAGATAGAAGAGAAAGTTGCTTTTATTCAATTTGTTCTCTTTTTTCCACGGCTCTATGCTTCTCTGCATTTCTTTGGTCTTGAAAAAACTGACTAACCAAGCAGGCAACTAACCAACTGACCAAACCAACCAACCAACCCACCAACAAACCAACCAACCAACCAACCAACCAAACAACTAACCAAACCACCAAGTAAGGAAAACCAACAACTCAAATAGGTTGCCGCTCGTGTTGTGACCACGGCTTTAGCTTTGTTTGTCGGCTTCATTGTCCTTGTACAAAGAACACACTCAAAGAAAGAGAGCGAGTGGTTGGCGGGTGCTCTGGTGTGGTTTGCTCCTTCTTTACTATTCAACATCTATCGTCCTCTTCTCGCCTTTTTCCTTTACGTGTATATTACTCTCTTGTAACGCATCCATTCTTCGACGTTTATATGACCTTATTGTGTTGCAAGTTCCGTAAAACTCTTACTAAAACTAAAGAAAGAGATAACTCGTCGAAAAAAAGAAATTCGAGTCTGGAAGAGTCTGTAAGAATTAGTAAGAATGAATATCGTTTACAAGGTAAGCTCTTTATTGGATGACCCCCCTCCCCACCCCACCCCCAAAAAAACAAATCCCTTCCCACACGGGAATCAAACCAACGTTTTCTGCGTGCGACAAAAAAGAGGCTAACGGTTACATCAAGCCTAGGGACGACATCAACATGAACAAAAAAAACAAAAAACAAAAAACCAAAAACAAACAAAAGCAAACCCAAATAAAAAACAAAACAAAACAAAAACACTAAAAAAATACCCCCCACCCCATAAAAAACACAACACCCCCCCTCCTAATTAAAAAACACTGGTGTGGTTTGCTCCTTCTTCCCTATCAAACATTTATCGTCCTTATCTCCCCTCCTTTTTTATGTTTGTTACTCTCTTGTTACACATATTATGTGAAGCGTGCGGACAAAATGAGTTACTTCTCGCAATCCACAAACGGAAATAATCGCCAAAAGTCCACACTATAAGGTCCGATTAGTAGATTTTCTATTGATGACACGTTCTTTTTGTATTATAACGTGCCTTTTATTTTTCCATACTTATAAATTGTAAAAACTTCACCTAATAGCGTGATGTATCTATTTACATAAGGCTTGGATCCGAGATGTAACTCATTTTGTCAGCACGCTTCACATAATTATAATCTTCTGGCGCTCATGTGACCTTATGCAGTTGCGAGCGCCGTAAAACCTCTACTAAAACTAAACTAAAAAAACAAAAACAAAAGCAAAACAAAACCACCACCAAGAACAAAAAACAAAACAAAAACAACAACCAAAAATCCTCCAAACCAGAACAAAACAAGCAAACAATACCCCCTTCCCCCCAAAAAAAGCAAAAAAAAAAAAAAAAAGCCAACAAAAACAAAACTAACAGAAACAACATTAACAACTACAGCAGCAGGTCGTGATAACATATTACAGAGGCGAGAGCAGTCCTGTCGTGAATTCTTTGGCAAGAATGCCTCCTGTAAATATTTAGTCTGTGCATTTTATAACCCTGTTATGGCCTTCCTCAGAGGCTAATTTCCCCCGGGAGCAGATGATTTAGAACAAACAACACGGCATAAAGTCAGTTTGGAAGAATGGAAAAACAACAAAAAAGAACAAAACATTTTAATTTCAACATAACGGGCTTCATAGAGGAATATGCTCCCCCCCCCTCCATCCCACTCGATCTCCACACCCCTCCCCTTTTTTAAAAATACAAAAATATTAAAGTAAAACAGGCAGTAAAATATAACAGAATTAGAAAAACCTTTATTAAAAGCCTCATTTACAGGGCTAACAATATTAACACGGAAAGCGCCGCATTTGGAGTGGAAACGTTCTTACATTGCTTTGTATAACAAAGAAAATTATTTCAGTTACCATGGAAACGAGGTAATACTTAAAATAAACAAACAAACACAATGATCAAGTTATTTATTTTCAAAATCTGCAGAACTCAGAAGGATAAACTTGGTGTAAAAATATACTTTACAAGGACTATTATCTTATGATGCATTTCCTGCTTTAGAAATTAAATACATCGTTATCCCGACCGGGTCTATTCTTTTTCCTGTCGATTTGTGGAAAATTTTTAAAGACTATAATACTTGGTTGCTTCTAGATACTGTTGTAACATAAAGTGAACGTAAAGGATTATTGTTGAATGTAAAGAAAACAGAATGCATGGTAATATCCAAAAAAAAGCAGCAAATCCTAGTTGTAATCTCATTAGCAAAGGTGCAAAGATCAAACAAGTCCAACAGTTTAAATATCTAGGATATATGATAACATCTGATGCCAAATCTTCCACAGAAATAAAAAGGAGAACTACAATAGCTAAGGCTAGTTTCAATGAAATGAGCCCGATCCTGAAAAATAGAAACATCTCAATGAACACCAAAATGTAAGTCCTGAAATACTATGTTTGGTCAACCCTTCTATATGGCTGTGAATGCTGGACAATCACTTAAAACAGTGAAAATAAAATAGAAGCAACAGAAACGTGGTTTCTTAGGAAACTGCTAAGAGTATCGTGGAAGAAAAAGAAATCAAATGAGGTAGTACTTGATGAAGCCCACGTGGGACGCTCAATGTTAAAAACAATCAGGAAACGACAAATGTAGTTTTTGGGACACCTGAATAGACATAAGGGTCTTGAACATCTAGCTCTCACTGGCAAAATTGAGGGCAAGTGAGGCAGGGGTAGACCCAGAACAACATACTTAGGGAACCTAAACAAATGGGATACAGGGCAAGTTCAGGGAAACGTAGCTTTTTTTTTAGAGCATCCGAGCAAAGGAATGAATGGAAAACCATGATCGCCGATGTCTGTCGCAGATCTGGTACTGGATGATGATGATAATAATTGGCAGAAGATATTCGGAGATATTTCCGGCGAGCAGCCAGGAACTATTCGGAGACGCACTCCTGCACACCGATACATTGCTTTGGTGGGGTCAAACTGCGTATTTTCAAGAAATTTTCAAACTTAACAGCAAAATATCAAGTTATGAATTAAAACAGGCCCGCTGTAACCCGCCAGATATTTTTTAACTTGATCCAGAGGCACAACGCATTTTGATTGGTCTATCTTCGTCGGAGACGTCTCCGAATAGATACTGCGATAATAACTTCCAAAGCTACTTGTTATGACTGCAGATGCAGCACTTTTCACGAAGAAAATGTACAGAAAGGTAAAACAATCACTGGAGCGGAATCTGATGAGTCTGTCCGTCACATTGACATTTGCATCTGAATGTTTGTTGTTTGTTTTAACAAGGTTTTACGGCGCTCGCAACTGCATAAGGTCATATGAGCGCTAAGGGGTGGATATAGAAGTCCAAACGGAGAATCAGGCTAACTTTGCTCACCTCTCTAGCCTCAATAGCACAAATTCTACTTCGACTACCAAGGCACCCCGGAAATAGCAGTTCACAACAGAGTGACAAACGTACAGAAGAAGTAGAGGTAAATGACGATAGAAAGGATGAGGAAAGAAGAAGCAGCGGTCCCCCCCCCCCTTATGTAGTTCCTGCACAGTATGAACATGACATGATAATCAGCCCATTTACAGCTCTTTTGTGCATAAGAACATGTTAACATCTCCCCTTTGGGAATGGCCTATGTTTTCCACCTCCATTGACACAATTAATAATAATAATGATAATAATAATAATAATAATAATAATAATAATAATAATAATAATAATAATAATAATAATAATAGATAGCATTTGTATAGCGCATATCCCCGCTCAACAGCAGGCTCTATGCGCTTTACACTATATTATTACCTCAGCAGACCATAGAACACTCCGAAACATTCTCAGCTTCCCGGGAAGCATACAGTTCAAGCAGCTGATTAAGCGCTCAAACGCTAACAGACTGACAAGATCTTTCGCTGTCTATAGCCGGTACCCCTTCCCACCTGGGTGAAGTGAGGAAAATTCGTGTAAAGTTCCTTTCCCAATTTAGATCAGTTACAAGGTGGGCTGCTACAACTCATTCTTTAAGAGCCAACCCAGACTGAAAGTCCAAGTAGACAGACCGAGCCGAGGTACTGAATCAAACATTAAAAAATGATTAAGTTTATAAAGAACGAAGGAAAAAAAAAAGAGAAGAAAGAAAAATGAGATAAAAGCTTAAAAGAAAATGAAAAAGAAAGAAAGAATAAAACAGAGAGACAACAAGAAAGAGGGAAAGAATGACAGAAAAAAAAGACAGAGGGACAGAAAGAAACAAAGAAAAAATAAAAGGAAAGAAACAAAGACAGAAACCTGTCCGCATTCATGACTCGAACCCATATCACTCGTGAGCGACGACAAAACAGCACATCACGTTGTAATATACACCGGTACATATGTACTTTTTCTCGTCGAGTTTTCTTAATCAGCAACTCATTACCGTAGTCTAGTTTTAGTCATTTGGCTAGTTCATCGCGCGGTGAGGTTTCCGCCTTTAGCCAGTCCAAAATACCTCGCCTCTGATACTGTCGTCAAGGTATCGTATGTCTGCATTGTCCACGGATGTCACGACCGACAGATCACAACGCCAGGACAATGCAGACGTCTACGCTCACGCTCAGAATCATAGCATGATGTACTCGCTATCTTGTTTCAGGTTGGGGGTGATCAAAAGAGCTGACCGGATGAACCTCACAGATGTGGGAAAAGAGACAGACTGCGCAAAGAGTTAGACAGATAGATAGATAGATAGATAGATAGATAGATAGATAGATAGATAGATAGATAGATAGATAGATAGATAGATAGATAGATCGATAGATAGATAGTTAGATAGATAAATAGATAGATAGTATGTATCTGCGTGTGTGTGTGTGTGTGTGTGTGTGTGTGTGTGTGTGTGTGT
>NW_004797382.1:781970-785371 GCF_000002075.1 Aplysia californica | reverse complement strand
ATTGTCTCATAGATCACGTACACTCTTGTGGGTGGCCTTGCTATCGGAGAGAATCATGGAGTTTCTGTTGCTTTTTTAACGTCTTGGGCTCATTCTTTCTATAACCAAAACAAAAAACAAAACAATAAAACAACGTTACTAAGCATTCTGCTCTTGATGGAAAATATACATGTAGAAGACAAAGAGGCAGAGGTAGACCAATAATAACTCATTTGTGAGGCGGCGTGGTGGAATCAGGCTCTCGTCAAAATAATCAGAGTGAAGAAACTTGCATTTTCCCGCAGGTTTGTAAATTTTTTTTCAAATTTTTTTTTTTTGGCTCAAAACCTTTCAGACACATTAAAGAAATCATTTCTTTGTGGGTTTTTGTTAAAAACGTTGATTAAAGGCGCAAACAAAGATAATTTTCAGTTACCACGGACTCTTAAGCTAAGGACATAACTAATCTTTGAATGCCATTTTCTCGCTAATTTTACCTCTGAAAACAGGTGACCCCCACCTCCTTCATTTGCAAATATCTCGACTTGATTTCAAGATAAATGAATATTCCTTTCATCCAAATAAAGACAAGTGAACAAGCTTTAAGATGATACCATTAACTCTACATGTCCAAAAATTGACGAGAGCCTGATTCCACCACGCTGCCTCACATTTAACTAATGGAAGACGCGTTGTTCTGGATGGAGTGCTTAAATAAAACAAAGAGACATGACCACGTTATTCATACACATTTTTTCATTCTGTTTTCTTTGTCTGAAAGTTTAATGAGGCAGACAAAAGCATGCATACTTTGAAATAAGCAAATTCTTGTCTCTGATTTGTGTATGATGGTTGGAAATGTGCTGCAACATAGCTTTTGGTTTGCTGATGGTCAGACATATGAGTCCTTTTCGTCCTTAGAGAGTTAAAAGAGCTTGAACACTCTTATAACATGGCCTTGGTATCTGAGAGAATCATGGCGTTTCTGTTCTTTTTTACCCCCCCCCCTCACCCCCAGTCAATCGTTTATTGTCGTGGGCTCATTATTTTTCTTTTAAAAAGTCACTTATATCCTGCTCTTGTTGGAAAATATAGTAAAGAACTTAAACGCTATTGCTATTATGGCGCTCATATGACCCTATGCATTTGCGAGCGCCGTAAAACCTCTACTAAAACTTTAAAAAAAAAACGCCTCTAGCTATCTGAGGGAATCATGGATTTTCTGGGGGGGGGGGGGGGGGGGGTTTCTCCACCAGTCAACCATTAACTCAAGTCGTGCGCTCATTATTTCTACATTTTTTCCTTTTCTTAAAAGTTACTAAATATCTTGCTTTCGCTGGAAAATATAGAAGGCAAAGAGTCATAGGTAGACCAGTGATAACTTACTGAGAGAATTTGATCTGAATGGGGACGGGAAAAGACAAGGGTGATAATCAATCTCTTCAAAGCATCCAATCAGAACTTATATAATATGACCTTTTGTGTTGCAAGTGTCGTAAAATTCTTTTTGAAAGCAATACGCATCCAAACAGAGAAATGGGTGGCGAACCATAATTGCTAATGTTTCTTGCAGATCTGACATTTGATTATGATGTTACTCGTTTCACTGTTTACTCCCTTCTCATAACCGCTGGGCTGCTTATCAAGTGATACTAGTTCGAACCCTAATAAGACATTCTATTTGTAGAATTTAAGTCCTTTGATGAATATACACAAATATAATGTGTTTATTGTAGATGTTTGATGCCCAAATCGGCACAAGTAAAATGATTAATGAGTCGGGATGCTTCGACCCTGCCTGTCAGACTCAACCCTTTGGACAGAGAGAGATACAACATCCCAGAAAACAGACGGAGATACTCGATAAACATTTTGTAAAAAAAATAGAACTCTCATCTTCTGCGTGTGACAGAAAAGTGCCTAACCGCTACACCACATACACATTTGAAACGTTCCATGGCTACCCTTCTCCTCCCCCTCCCCCTTGACTGCCCCCCCCCCTTGACTTGATGTTACTTGTAACGTGAGTAAAGTCCAAGAGTCTACTTCTTAAGTGTTACACTTTCAATGGAGATATTGTGTGCATATTTATCTAATACTATACCGTTCTTGAGGGTGGTTTGCGGGTGCTCTGGTGTGGTATGGTGTGCTCCTTCTTTCCTATCACATTTCCATCGTCCATAACTCTCCACCAGCTCTTCATTGCATGTTACTCCCTGGTAACACCTCTATCTTTGGTACTCACATGACCTGTAGTAATTTGGTTTGCAAGTGCCGTAAAACTCAAATTAATTCAAACTTAACAAATAAAGAATGCTACGGAAAAAAATGCACTCAAGAACCCCTTCCCCCTTTCACAAAAACATCCCCAAAAGAGCATTGACTAATTAAGAAACACTAATGGATGGAAATCAATAGCCGTAAAGATGTCAAACAGATGACAGCTGATAAAGAAGGTCTTTGGTTTATGTTAGGAGCCAGCTGATAGCGAGACGTTTCGGTCAACGACCGCTCGTCGCTTGAAAACAGGTTAGAATAACAGGGACCCTGAGGAAAAAGAAAAATAGAAGCTGTCCTAAACAGAGCACCAATCAACCACCCACACGGAGAGCTGGCTATGATCTACGCACCAGAAGGATTTGGAAGTGGATGAGAAGTGATCACGTGATCGGTGTGATTGTGTGGTTATGATAACGACGCCAGCAGCAGTAAGGACAATAACGGAGACAACAACAACAATAACGACAACAGTAACAACAACAACAACAACAACACCAATAGCAACAACCACAACAATAACAACAACCACAACAATAACAACAACAACAGCAGCAACAACACATAGAATACTAAAGGCAGCCCCTCCCCCTCGTGGGAGGGACAAAAAGTGTAGTACCGGTAATCTAAAAAAGCGGAGAAAGGAAGACGGGCCGTTCCCACCGAAACGAAACTGTAACCTGCGCCCGGAAAAACTACAGGAGCAGCTTCTGTAGTAAGACAATACTGGGGTTCTTTTTAAAATTTTTTTTATGTTGCTCCGGAACAATAACAGAACAGCATTTTGACTGCTTAATGTACTTGTCAGACTTACTACACAATTTTGAAAAGTCACATGTTATGACGGAGTCTTATACTGAGCAGAGGTTCGAGCCTCAGCCTTGTCCAACGTTGTGTCCTTGGCAAAGGCACTTTACACGAAATTCCCACGCGGCTCGGTCATATCGGAGATGAACGTTAAACTCGGAGGTCCCGCCTCTTAGATAACCTAACAGTGTTGACAGCGGCATTAGACACATACTATTTTACAACTTAAAAAATACTGAGCTGTCAAATTAAACTGCTGAACTTTTCTTCTGCCGCTGGTAAATCGAAAAGGCTTGTACATCCTGGCACTTTAAAAACAACCCTCCCCTCCCCCCCCC
>NW_004797382.1:780005-781205 GCF_000002075.1 Aplysia californica | reverse complement strand
CTCTCCATTATTAGTGACCTGACATCTGGCTATACATCATCCGTCAGACCGGCATTACCCTAACGGCTGGACGTTGAAATTGCTGACGAGCCCAGTCTTGGAAATTGACAAAATTGCCTAGTTCTGTGAGCGACTTCATCATTGAAATTCCTGGTATTGAGAGCGAGCAGCTCGTCTGTTATTACCTCCCCTCGGCTATAGACTCCGCGGGGGAGGACCCCCTAGATTGACCCACACCACGCATAGTCCGCTGAGAATGTGAAGAAATGGGTACAGGTCGCTCATTGGTCAGTCACTACAACCGAAGTGAAATGGTCGCCAAAAACCGAAGAATACAAAAAAAGCAGCTGCTGCAAGAGTTGTTTAAAAAAACCAACAGCAACAAAACCCCATATAAATTAAAAGAAAAGAAAAAGCAGAAAAAGAGAAAAAAAAAATCAACTACTTCCTATCAGCCATCTGTTCAGATGTATTAGATCAAAAATTTTGAAACTTTTGTTTTATTGTACTTACTTAATGTGTGGTATTTATTGTATGTGCCCAAGAAACATTTTGCCAACTTGCACATCTGTGGTCTCTCTAGTCTGTGTGGGGTCACATCCGGGTCACCGGGTCGTCTTTCGAGAAAGACGGTTTTAGCAGACAATCAGACATAGCAATCAAATTGCCCCATGACCTTCAACGCGCAGACGGACACTTGCATTCACTTCACTTATATTTTTTTAAAAGCGTATTATGTCTCAAGTAGATGTTCACCTCCCGGATTAAGTACTGCTTTTTGCCGATGCTTGGCGGTGCTGTGGTGCAGTTTGCTCCTTCTTTCTTATCAAACATCTGTCATTCTGATCTCGCCTCCTTTTATGTGTTTGTTACTCTCTTGTAAGGCCTCTAATCTTCGGCACTTTTATATGACCTTACTATATTGCAAATGCTGTAAAATTCTTACTAAAACTAAACTGCTTTTATGTTATACCTCAGCCCACTTTCTAAAGGATCTAAATTGGGTCGATGGGTGTGTAAAAACACGTACATACATTAAAAATGCTACAGTTTCGATTCGGTCATCAAGACTGACCAATGAATGGCCCGTTACCATTTCTTCATCTCTTAAGTGTAGACGTTTCTCTCTCTCTCTCTCTCTCTCTCTCTCTCTCTCTCTCTCTCTCTCTCTCTCTCTCTCTCTCTCTCTCTCTCTCTCTC
>NW_004797382.1:778143-779541 GCF_000002075.1 Aplysia californica | reverse complement strand
CCCCCCCAATCGAAAATCAAACCAAGTCAATAGAAATCCTGTAAAAAGTTGCGGAAGACTCAAGGTATGAGCCCACAACATGACTCCAATAACAATTTTAATTATATCCTATTTTGGTTAAACTGTAATCAGAAATCTTGCTGTGACTGCATCTATCGTAAGATAACAGCAGCAGCAGCAGCAACAACAACAAATACAGCAAAAACAAAAATACAATAATATTATGATCAAGGACAGCTGCATCGGCAATAGCAACAACAACAACACCAAAAACAACAACAGCAACAACAGCAGCAGCAGCATCACCACTACCACCATAACCACCACTACCACCACCACCACAAAAAATAACAGCAAAGAACTTCCTCACTTGGGAACCGAACTTAAGATAAGATAAGATAAGATAAAATGAGATAAGATAAGATAAGGTAAGATAAGATAACTTAATACTTTATTATCCCAGAGGGAAATTTTCTTGGCAGTACAGGACTGTAAAAACACATGCAGGTATACATAGAAATTTTAATTATATATTACTCTAATTAAAATTCAATATAGAAAGAGAAGTAAAGCTGACAAAATGTACATATCACATCAGATGCATCATTCAACCACATGCAGGAAGGTAGTTACAATACCTTTAGAGTTATATAGATACATACTCGAAAGATGAATACACACTGATGCTTATTCTGACTAGAGCCTTTTGCTAGACGGTAAAAAACATCTTTTATATCTTTCTTTCTTAGTTTTTAGAGGTACATATCTCCCCATAGGCCTAACTGCGCCATCACCGATTGTGGTAAGATGCAGACAGGACAGTTAGGGTAAAAGTTAGAGCTCGTCTGTCTCATGCGAAAAGTCCAGTGTCCACGGTAGAAGCAGAGGGGTCAAAAAAGAGGGAAAGTGACGCCTTGGGTCGGATGACAAGGTGTGGTTTGCTTGTCAACAGTTGGCGCTCCTCAAATATTGGTCCTGTCTGGCTTTGATGTAGTAGAAGTAGCCAACGCCGGATCAAGCAGATTTTAACGTCTCGGTCTTAAACAAAATTAGTGGGTGGTTGGCGAGTGCTCTGGTGTGGTATCATCCTTCTTTACTATCAAGCATGTATTATCCTCATCTCTCTTCCTTTTTTCCCCCTTTCTATATTGCTTTCTCTAATCTTCGGCATTCGCAAATGCCGTAAAACTCGTACTTAAACAAAAAACTGAAACAAAAATTACTTCTCTCGACTTTTCTGAGCATGTTACTTTTAAAGACGCCCTGGCCCTCTGTTTTTTCCACTTCTTTTAGTCAATTTGTTCATTGTTATGATTCACAGTCAAATTATTTTTACTTTGTGGTTCTGTCCATTCCTAGAAGAAAATATTGTAAACAATGTATGACCTACACATGAGG
>NW_004797382.1:774077-775867 GCF_000002075.1 Aplysia californica | reverse complement strand
CACACACACACACACACACACAAACATACACACACACACACACACACAAACACACATACACACACTCTGTTCGTCAGTGAAAGCTGGACAGTGGTCAGTTGGTCCCGGAGCCCTCTCATTTGTCACCCCCGCCAGCTGCCCCGGCCCCTCACACCTTCCCCTCGCTCTGGGCAATCGCCTCATCCAATTAAGGAACTGACCTGTGGTCATTCTCTGGCCTGGGAGATGACCCAGGAATTCATTTCATGACTAGAATGATGGAACTTCTTCCCTTCTTTGCATCTAAGTACGCGTCATTTCCCCCCTTTATTTTTTTTGCATATAATTTTTAGTCGTATTAAGAGTTTTCTGCACTTGCAGCAAAACATTTAGATCACAAAAGTGCCGAAGATTAGAGGTGTCACAAGATAGTAAAAGACAAAAAGGAAGGAGAGATAAGGAGGATCAATTCTTCTTTTCTTTTTTTTTTTTTGGTCTTTGTGTAATATCTAATTGGTTACTAGAGAGTAACATACAAAGAGAAGAAGGAGGAGAGATAAGAATGTTAGATGTTTTGGATAAGAAAAAAGGAGCAAACCACACCAGAACACCCACCAACTTCCCTATGGCGTCTCTACTTTGAGAACAGCGTCATACCATGCCTTGTGAACTGTGTCCTATAAAACCAAAATAATATTTCTTATAATATATTCACCTGAAAGTCTATTTTTTCTCATCACCCCCTTTCCCCTTTCCACACCCCAACCTTACCCTACATCTTCTTGAATGTACCTCTTCACTTTCTCAATCCGCCCCCCCCCCCAACACACCCTAAAAAACAGCATTATTAACGTAATCATTATAATTACTATAATTATAATAATAATGAATACTGTTATTATTATACCATATTCACCTCGATGTCTGTGTCACCCTGCTCCCTTTCCCCACCATAACCCTGTCCCACACTGTCTTGAATGCACGTCTTCTTACATATTTCTTAACCCGCACCCCCACCCTCCCACTCCTCCTCGCTTTCCGAAACGTAACATACCCTACAAAAGCGACATATAATGTACCATACTCACCTCGTAGTCTTGTGTCACCTCGCCCCCTTCCCACATCCTAACCCTACCCTACACCGTCTTGAATGCATACCTTCATCTTTCCGTCCTCCCCCCTCTTTTTTCTCTCGTAAATATACCCTACAAAACCAACATGCCATATTCATCTCAATGTCTGTGTCACACCGACCCCTTCTCACACGCTAACTATGCCCTAAACCGTCATGATTGCTAACTTCATCTTTCCACCCCCCCCCCCCAAACCTCCAATCGTGACATACCCTACAAACCCAACATATTATCATACCATATTCACCCATATTCTTCTGTGTTATCCCATCCCCTTCCCACACTCCAACCCTATCCTACATCTTCTCAGCCAGCCCAATGATTGTCTGTGAGCCTGCCTCCTCCCATTCCGTAATAATATACCCTACAAGACCGACGTATTATACCGTGTTATTCACCTCAGTGTCTGTGTCACCCTACCCTTCACCGCCTTGAATGCACATCTTCGCATTCCTCAGCTCCCTCTTTCCCCCCTCCCCTCTCTCCCCCACTCATCCACAGACACAATCCCTCATCCAATCTCGCACCGGTTCCTTCCCCAACACCGCAAGGACGTATAATTAATCATTGCACCGCATTTAGGACTAATTGCCCCTCTAAGCACGTATGAGCTTCAACCACAATTGAACCCAGAATGGGCAGCCCTTGGGACTGTGGGTGTCTGATTGGCTGGTCGTC
>NW_004797382.1:769111-773091 GCF_000002075.1 Aplysia californica | reverse complement strand
TCTTCTTCTTCTTCTTCTTCTTCTTCTTCTTCTTCTTCTTCTTCTTCTTCTTCTTCTTCTTCTTCTTCTTCTTCTTCTTCTTCTGAATTTTACAGTAGTTGAACGTTGACTTTCCTTCTATAAAGTACTCTGCGTCTAGCCATTCTGCCTGCTTGAGTCGTTTTGGTTCCAAGCCAGGTTTTAGTGTCCTATTTCCATCTTCCGTAAGCCCCGCCCCTACTCTTTACTCAATCGCCTCTGCCTTTGCTCACAGAATTTTTTTCTCCAGGGAATCATGGCGTTTGATATGCCCGAAGATGCATAGACTTTAAATATCATTATCGTAGACCTGGCACTGTCATGGACAACGCTCTTTGCTCAGTATAGAAATTTCACTCTTCTGATGCGCACCATGGGTGCGCAAGTGAAGGGCAAACATCAGTCTCGTTTTAGTAGAGCAAAGATGGCACATAACAAGATAGTCCACTCCTCTCTTTGAGCCAATTAAAAAAGCGTCCTGAAAATTCGGTGGCGGCCTCTTCGAAAAAGTGCGGGCTTTGCGTGAGAGTTACCCTGCTTGTGTGAAAAACAATAAAAGTGAAACTAACAAACTGTGCCATTCCCATTCTTCTTCTGGAGAAACGAAAGAGAGCTTCAAAATAAAGACTGCAGCGCCATCTGAAGCATTGCGAGGATTTCCGCGGACACTTTTTTGGCTGAGTGAACTATCTTGTTATGTATGATCTTTGAGTAGAGTGCGCTTTCAACCTCCCCCCCCCCTTATTCTACATTTTGTTTCCGTTTAGTGTCAAATGGTGCAATCATTGGTTTACTAGACCTACGTCAGAGTGTACAGTTTTGAATATAATGTCACAATTGTATGGGTACTAGTAGATGATATTACTTATTTTCCTGCTTATTAAAATATTCCAAGAAATTGAATACAAATACGTCACGACACGGTGGTATCATGCGCTCGTCAATATTTTGGTATTCGGATTTATTGATATCATCTTACAGCTTGTAAATAACCATCTATTTGAGATTTAGAGACGATAACAAAGTTCAGAAAATAGAAACTACCTCATGAGTTGGGCGTTGCTCATAAAGATCAAAAGGTGGATTTTGTCTTGAATAGAAGTCTAGATATTTGTGATTGAAGGAGGTGGGATCACCCACCTAGCGCCATAGGTAAAATTAGCGAGAAAATGCCCGCCAAAGTCGGAGTGTCCTCGGAAACAAGCAAATGTACATTTTTGGGGTTCCTTTGATCAACGTTTTTCAGTGAATTGCGCATTGAAATGTGTTTTTGAATGGACAAAAAAGGTGTTGACGTAAAAGAAAAAAGAAAAAAAATTGGTAAAAATTGCTCAACGGGAGAAAATACGTCTTTATTCCTTCTTCTTCCAACCTTCTCGTCAAAGCCCCCGAACTATTGTCTTCTCTCCAGAATTGCCCCTAGCTGTTTTTCACGAGTTTCTTCCCCTGCCCTCTCTTTCTATAAACTCTAACTGACTCACCATTCCGTCTGATTCCCCCACCCGGCCATTCATTCATTTGCTCAAAAACGACAAGAACGAATTGTAAATTGGCCCCAGTCGAGTTTCCACAAAGTGAAATTCCCACACGGTCGCTCACCCACAAATAACCAATCTATTTTTCCTCCTCCTTTCTTCTTGTTTCATAAACAAAATTAGAAATCATTCTGGTAAGATAAATTTCCTTGGAGACATCAAGTGGAGCGACACCGTGAAGCATGGGAATGCCTGCGCATGCGTGAGAAAACCGGAACGGGAAGCAGGGCTATTCCGGCCATATTGAAAGGGAAGGTTGTTGTCTGACAGGCGATTTGTTCTTGTAATGCGCACCGCGTGCAAGCATCACTTCTGCAAGCCGACTAATAATAGGAAATGGTAATTTAATGATGATCAGAGCGAAGACAAGACTGTGAGACGCGACCCCATGTGACAAAGGCCATCTCTAGGGCTGATCCCGGGGTCTCGCCCTTTGTGGTCAGGCAGGGGAGAATAGGAAGGCTGGT
Source organism: Aplysia californica (assembly GCF_000002075.1). Lineage (NCBI taxonomy): Eukaryota > Metazoa > Mollusca > Gastropoda > Aplysiida > Aplysiidae > Aplysia > Aplysia californica. The sequence continues at coordinate 771,071 of NW_004797382.1, read as the reverse complement.
GAATGGTTCTTAATTGATTTCCTTGATTGTTATTGTTCAATTAGAAACAGTGATAAAAGACGCCACGCGGGCTTTATGGGAGAGAGGGAGAGAGAGAGAGAGAGAGAGAGAGAGAGAGAGAAAGAGGGATAGAAAGGGGGGGGGGGAGAGGGACAGATCTGTATTCACAGCTTGCTGTGCATAACGGCCTTCCATTAGAAAATGGAATAGAATATAACTATTCTACTACCCGACGTCCTTCTATGTTCCATTAGGTTTTTTTCGAGTCCAACCACCTCACCACCCTTACCCCCATCCCTCTTTGCCAGCCCATTTTCACTTCCTGCCCTCTCCTTCGCCTTCTACGACGTGGACGGCTCTTTTTGAGTTTTCTGTCGGTAAATGTTTCCTACTGATTCCTAGTCTTTATTTCTACTCCCGTTTGTAAAGTAAAGACTATTAGCAACAGCAGCACCAGTAAAATAAACAGTGGCAGAAGCTTTAGAAACAGCAACTGTAACGTCAACAATAACTACAACAACAAAAACAACAGCAATAAGATCAACAACGACAACAGCTACAGCAATAACAACTGCAACAAGGACAGCAACACCAGCAACAACAATAATAATAATAAAAACAACAATAACAACAACCATGATGACGACGGCAAAAAACAACGACGGCGAGGACAACAACAGTAACAACAGCAACAATGACAACAACACCAGCAACAACAATTATAATTTTTAAAAACCCCACTTCAACAACAACAACAACAACAACAACAACAACAACAACAACAACAACAACAACAACAACAATAACAATAACAGCAACACTTTTCTTTTTCTCCGACAAAAGCACCACCAGCACCATCCACAGCTAAGGCAGCCTTACTCCCACGGAAAGAGAATACAACAACAAAGTCATCAGCAGAAAGCCAACAGGATCACAAATCAAGCCAGACGCCCATTTTCAACCTGTCAAATACCCGCAATTCGCGCGGGCGTGCGGGGGGAAATTCTGCCCGTCACATGAACGATATCGCGGTCTGTAAAAAAACCGGGTGGAGAATCGCGTCACAAAGATATCAATCAGTTTTTATTTCACACGTCCTCGCTGCTAACTATATGGCAGCTCAATAAAACATTTGCCAATGTCATAAAGACACGACGTGACAGGAAAAAGACATGGAGTCTAGTAGTTCAAGCGCAAGTGTCTGATTTCAAAAGGAAGAACGGGGTTATGAGGAAACTATTTTCACCTTTCTCCAATACCCTTCGTCTGCATTGCATGGTGCGATTTTCTTTTTACAGCCTCGTTAGCGTTCTTTCAGTTTGAGACTCCCGCTCTTTTTAAGAATTACCGCAAAGCAGACTGCGTTGATGAAGCTAGAATAACAATGCTGGTGTGTGAGTTAGTAGGTAAGATTGCTTTTTGCATCTGTACAGACGATCTTGTCTTGATCATGTAGCTCTCACAGGTAAAATTGAAATCAACGAGGCAGGGATAGGCCCAGAGCAACCTACCTGTCCCCGCGGTTTTATGCCAAAAAGTTGACTTTAAAAAGAAGTAGGTTATCTAAGTTCTAGTTCCTACCCTTCAGATCTTGACTTCACTGAAACGCTCCAATAGAGAGACATGATCGGTACGTTTAAAACCACGGATGGTGTACGGGATTTACAGGCGTTATACATATTAGCCTATAGGAATAATATCTCTAGCGGAGGGATTTTTTGAATAATTAGCTTACTCAACTACGAGTTTCAACCACAATGGGCTGTGTTTTACTATCGCACCCATACTACGTGGGGAACTCTGTGCCACCACTTTCAAAGAGGGAATTTACTCGTAAATCCGATCTGCACGCTTTGCATAGCAGTCTGTCCAAATGATTTTTTTGAGAAATACTGAACGTTTCAAAGAGATCTTCGCACTAGAAGTATTCAAAAATGTGAAGAATACAACACCCCGGGGG
>NW_004797382.1:765315-768845 GCF_000002075.1 Aplysia californica | reverse complement strand
AGAGAGAGAGAGAGAGAGAGAGAGAGAGAGAGAGAGAGAGAGAGAGAGAGATTTTTAAAGTTTTATGAGTATAGTGAATGGGAATGGCCAAGAACATTCAGTCTACACAATCTAAACTCACTAACTCCCTCACCATCACTGTCATACTCCCTCTCGAGCTCTCATCCTCAAGTAATCTCTAAGACGTTCCTTGCGTCTCTCATTTACTTCTCCACCTCCCTTATTCGGTCTTTCACTTTACCTCTCTCATTCAGTCACTCAGTCATTCAGTCACTCAGTAACTCAGTCACTCAGTCATCAACCACTCATTCCCTCACTCAATGACTTGTTTTTTCCCCCACTTAACTATTCTCTTCATTTAGTTGCTCTCTGCAACAAGCACACGTACATACACACACATACATACTCACACACCCACGAACCCACACACACACACACACACGTACACATACATACACACACACACACACACACACACACACACACACACACACATACACACTGACACGCGCGCGCGCACACTGTTCCATACAATCACACACCTCACTCACGTACGCACTCACTCAACTCTCAAATGCCAACATCTTTTCTCCCATTCCCCCCCCCTACCCCCGCCCTGCACCCACACAGCCAAACACCATCACGTACACATAATTCATTCTCCTCTCCCCTGTACTCTCTTTTCACCCTCCCGTCTAAGTGTCCCATCACAACAGGTTAAAAGACCCGGCAGTCTGCACCCAGTGCCGTTTTATTGCTCTCATGATTCTTTTATTTATTGTCGTCTCATCAATAGATGTATATAACCCATAGAGCTGAGATATTGAACTAAGACACATCAAAGGAATTACTGAACATGCTGAACTTTTCTGACCTTAGGCTTTTATTACGTAAGGGACTACGGTCTGGTCTGTCTAGCACCAAGAGTGCCCATTTGGTGTCATGGTGGATAGCAATGCAGACGACCGTGGATCGAATCCACAATATCGGGGCTCTTTAATCTAAATTATTGTTTCTTTGGTTCAAGGAAGCGTTATGCGGTACTTGCAACGCAAACAGTTTATATTGTATAAGTACAGAAGATTAAAGGTGTGGCCATTAGTTCGAGAGAGCAACATGAAAAAAAGAAGTAGGAGACACAGAGACGATAGATGTTTGAGAGGAAAAAGGAGCCAACTATATCAGAACGCCAGCCAACCACCTACTTGAGTTCGTTGAAGGGTTTTCAAGGCTTCCTTTCTACTCGTTTTCATCGCAACGGAGCAAAATATGGTTGTGGTAATTGTAGAAAGTAACTTTTCTTTGAAAGTAGACCTTCTCATCTCCTTTCGCTTGCGTCCTGTAGCAAGAACAGAAACATAAAGAAACATACTGCATTGTGTGGAATGTCATGGATTTCGCTCCTTTTGTTTGTTGACTAAGTAAGATTGGGTAGTCATTACAATAATATTACTAATATTCAAGCTGACGGCAAATCATAAAAATCATCAACGTCTATACTTACTGGCTAAAGCCCTTTTAAAATCGATATGTTACAATATTTTTATTTGATTTGTGTGGGATGCTTCAACTTCAGCTTTCTAAACCATGGTTTGTAGTGGGAAAGATAATACTTTCCGTCAAAACTACGACAGACTTAAAATTTGTTTCTCTCAAGAAGTTGGCTGAGAAGAAAAAAAGGACCTTTTTCGGCATTCCTCTCTGCACCGCCCCTCCCCAATGGTATTTCTGTGCGGGCCAGAGATGTTGAAGCCGTCGCTTCAAAAGCGGAAGTTTCCGGTCGGGATTCTGTCCGCGCCTGGGTGTGGCAAGTCACGTGAGCGACCATATCCGGTGGCGGTCGGTTCATTTCGTTAAAAGTATAACTATCGATTAACAGCTAATCTCTGCCGCGCACAGGGACATCGGGATGAGAGCCACCCCTGTCCCCACCCTCAATCCACAAACCGCATTCACATTTTCTCTCATGCTCATACCTCTGTTTTCTTTTCCCTCGTCTTCTCTTTGTTTTTTAAATTTTTTTTCTTGTTATTTTCACACGATTGTCTCCATCTTTTTTCGCGCGCTTACTCCGACCTGTTCGCCGCTTTCTCTCTCAGCCTCGCCTGTCTAACGACAGTTCGCCAGCATTGTTCAAAAAGACTGAATCGTGATCAGACTTTAGAAAAAGAAAAAGAAAAAAAACCAACCCATAACCGCGAGGTGAATAGCAAAAACATTCAGCCTGTCTTTTGGCCTGAGACTGAGATAATGGGTGAGGGGATAATCTTTCCGTGCGACGAAGAAAAATCCATACCGGTCTTTTCATTTCGTGTTTTATCGTTTGTCGTATTGAGGTCTTGGCCGAAGCGTTGTGGGTGACTAAGAAACAGAACACCTTCGTTTTATTATGATGATGAGCCCCTGCGAGACAAAGGCAAATCTCCTGTCCTGTCCTCTGGTGGACCTCGTTCTCGAAATGTTCACAAAATAATCATGCATCTCATTGTGGCAACTAGCATTCATTCGCGTAATACTTAGATCAAATATACTCCATTGCTAGAATAAAGAATGTTTTCGGCGGTCATAAATGAAAGAATATGAAATAACTTTTAGATCTATTGAGCGATACCGAAAAGGATTTGTGTCACGGTGCGGTGGAATCAGGCGCTCGTCAAGTTTTGAGCATATCGAGTTATTGGTACCGGTATCATTTTACGTTTTACATGATGTTTGTTTGTCTTGCTTTTGATTTTTAAAAAACCCCATCTATCTTGAATAGAAGCCAAGATATTTGTGACTGAAGGGGGGTTGAGGATCGTTTGTTATCAGAGGTAAGGCCAGTGAGAAAATAACCACCAATTTTTGGCGATTTCCAAAGCTTGAGCGTCTTTGAAAACTGCAATTTGACATTTCTAAGTAATCTTAGTGCCTTTTATCGGCCTTATATTTCCAGTAGAATCCACACAGAATTGTGTTTTTAAATGGACAGAAGAATGTTGCCCCCCCCCCGTCCCTCCCCCAAAATCGATAAATATTGCTCAACAGGCGGTAAAATTATGATTTCTTCGATTTCCTTACAATTTTGACGAGCGTCTGATTTCATTTCACCACGATGCCACACAATTGAAATGTTTCGTTTTTTTCGTGTTAAGTGTTTAACAACATTCCCAGTAGCATAAGGTCAAATGAACGCACGGGACACATTATACATTTTCAGTTGGGTCGAATTTTGAATTTTGCCCCGATGGCGGCCGAAGCAAACTGTTATCGATTTTGGACAACCAAGGAATTTTTTACGTGTGAACCTCGCACAGGACCTCCAAGTCCAAGATTTTTCGCGCTTAACCGAGAAGGTTGGGTGTTAGATTTTACCTGCCTATAAGATAAGGGATGTGGCTGAAAGACAGCTGTAAGAAGGAAGAAGGACACAATTAAGGAGCAGCAGCAGAGAGTCTGCAGAAAGAGCCAGGATCCTAGAGAAGCGGGCAAAGAGGAAGGGGGGGTGGTGGTTTGAAACGAACGCAGACGACATAACATAGTTAGAGAGC
>NW_004797382.1:757372-760092 GCF_000002075.1 Aplysia californica | reverse complement strand
CCAACAAAAAAACAACAACAAACAACAACAAACAAACAAACAACAACAACCAAACAAACAACAAAACAAAACGACCCAACAACAAACAAACAACAAACAACAAAAAACAACAACCCAACAACAAACAAACAACAAACAACTGACAAACGATTGAAACCAGGAGAAGCACACCAACACAATCACTGCCATTGAGAGAAGGGGAAAAGAAGTATAAAAGGAAAAACAGAAGGACGAACAGACGGACGTATTTACAAAAGAAACGTAGAAGGAAAGAAAAGAAATGCAACCTGTCACTCACTAGTGGCATCTTCCCACCACTCGCTATTGTAAACTGAGACGTATGGAGACGACCTCACGTTATACACTCCGCAACCCACACTCACAGGCCAAACATGGTTCGTGGTTGGTTTGACGGTACTATGATGTGGTTTTCTCCTTCTTTCTTGCAATATAACCCCATCCTCCTTTCCTGTCGAATATCTATAAGCCTTACTTCTTCTCCTCTTCTTTGTTTAAAGTTTTAGTATTAATAAAAGTTTTACGGCACTTGCAACACAAAAAGGTCATATAAGTGCCGAAGATTAGAGGTGTTACAAGAGGGTAACAAACACAAAAAAGAATGAGGGCAGATAAAGACGATAGATGTTTTATAGGAAAGAAGAAGCAAACCACATCAGAGCACCCGCCAACAACCCACCTCCTCTTCTTTTCTTAGTACGTTACTCTCTAATAACACCTCTAATCTTCAGCACCTATCTAACCTATTTGTGTTGCAAGTGTCGTAAAACTCTTACTTACTCTAAAGCTACAACTAAAACCAAGGTGCGGTAATGGCGGAAAGTGAACAAGCTGACTACGGTGTCCACTTTGTGCTCATCAAACATTCATCATGGCGCTCCGACCAGCTTCACAGGGGGGCAGACAGGGCGGATGAATGGACCGATTTCATTACACCCGAACTGTCGCTTTGTTTAGAGAAATATGTCCAGCATTCGTTCTATGCTTTAATTCAAAATATCAACAAAAGCAGCATCAAGGATAACAAAATGCACTACAGCAACAGCAACAGCAATAATATTGATTTTAACTTTAGTAACAACAGCAGCAATAACAAAGACAGCAACAGCCATAGCAACAGCAAAAACAACAAAAGCAACAGCAACAACAACAGCAGCAGCAGCAGCAACAACAAGAACAACAAGAACAGCAAGAACAACAACAACAACAACAGCAACAACAACAAAAACAACAGCAACAACAACAGCAACAACAACAACAACAAAATCTTTCACAAGCTTAACCGCTACATCACAGACCTCGTGATTTAGGATCTTTCTTTCTTTCTTTACTTACTTATTTATTTATTCATTTATTTATTTACTTTGGGAGAAGGGGGGGGGGGGTTGATGATAGAGGAAACATTCTCAAAAGAGCACAAAAAATCGGGATCTATTCAGTTTTAACAATTGCAAAGATGGGAGTAATATACATCTCTTTGCTAGCCTTTCTGTTTCCTTGCGTGTCTAAATAATATTATATTTATCACACACTCTTTATCTTTATCTCTATGATCAAAACTTCGTCATCCGCCATGTCCCACATTCTGTGACAAATAAACCAATAAACCTGTTTGTAAGAAAACAAAAACACCAATCAATCCCATTAGCCTCCTCTTAGGCTTCTAAAAAAAAGATATCCAGCTTTACATCCCTTATAGATTCGTGTATATATTTTCTTTTTAGACAATATGAGATTATCATCTCGGGCCGATGACCATTTTAGAGCTGAAAAATACACACAGAGATGGCTATACAACGGCCGTATTTGGACGCTTCAAGGAACGGCGTGAATTCAAAGCAATTTCGTGGGTTAATAAAGCGAGGCAGAGCCTTAGATTCCCCATTTATCCCTCGGTTTCTCATGCCACTCTAATTAGAAACGGTTTGTTTGTATAAGTGGTTTCCCTTCGCATTACCTCCCTTGATACGAGAAGTTGTCAACTCCGTTTAGTTTTTTGCCCCGTGAACGAATGGCCGCCCCTCGCTTCGTGGAAATTGAGTTGGGAATTAGAGAAACGATATAGACTTTCTTTACGACATTCCAATTGCTGTTGATTTAAGAAGTTCTTATCTTTCCCGAAGAACATGAAGGAATCAGTGACACAGAAAGATAAGATTGTAGAAGGTTGTTCAGAGGTGTAGGTTGTATTTGATGATCCCTTTCCGTTTCTTTATGTTTCTCTTCCTCTCTCTCTCTCTCTCTCTCTCTCTCTCTCTCTCTCTCTCTCTCTCTCTCTCTCTCTCTCTCTCTCTCTCTCTCTCTCTCTCTCTCTCTCGTCTCCTTTTCTATCTCTTTCTTTCCCCTATCTCCCCCATTTCTCTCACTCTCTTCTTGGTCTCCCCTCCCCTTCCGCTCTCTCCCTCTCTCTCTCTCTCTCTTTCTCTCTCTCTCTCTTTCTCTCTCTCTCTGTCTCTCGCTCTCTGTCTCGCCCTCTCTATCTCTCTCCCACCCCCCTCTCTCTCTCCGCTTTCTTCTGTGTCCACTTCTCCCTGTGGGAAATGTTATGTCTAATTCGTCTCTCAGCATTTCTTCTCCTCAATCCCAAAGTCAACGTTTTCTTGCCCACGCAAATCATCTGTAGCTTGTATAAGATGAAGACTGGGCCAGAGATTGCTCGTGGACAAATTTAGCTTGGGGATTTCAGTGTATGCGTGGGAATG
>NW_004797382.1:754594-757002 GCF_000002075.1 Aplysia californica | reverse complement strand
AGAAAGTGGAGACCAAAGCTGACGATAGAACATCGCTAGAGAGCAAGAAAGGATGCGACAGGAGACAATTTTTGGGAAGAAAAATGTTCGGTCGCTACCCGGATTTCATTCTTTGAATGAGAGGCGAACACCTTTACCTCTAGGCTCTAGGCCACGAGAGCCCCCAGTGGGTAAGTGGGCAGGAGAGTCCTTGCCTCACTGATAAAGTGGTTGTACGCTCATCATGTAACTCGCTCATCCTGAGTTCTAATCTAGCTCTGTCATTCATTCACATTTATTTTTAGTGTGGCTTTTACAATGTGGTACCGGACCTATGGAAAGCGTCGACTCTAAAGTAGAAGTGAGGAGAGACGTAAAATAATTTCAACATAGTTCCAAAGATTTATTTTGGGCCGAATGCCAATTTAGAAAATCGGTAACTTTTCTCTTTTCGGTGAGATGATAAGGACTGTGTTAAACGAACCTTCCAGAGCATGAAAGGTAACCAAATGGCAGGACCTCTCAGTTTGTGGGAAATCTCCGAAAGAACAATATCATGTGTGTACGGGGATCACGAAAACTGCCCAAAACACCCAACATCCTAGAACTCATAAGAGAATATTCAATATTCAGACCGTAGTCACTTGCAGAAGCATGACATTTTCTTTGAGATTCCACACCCCCGAAAGCAAACGGTCAAACAATAACACACCCGAATAGATGAATAAGTGCGCATCTCAGTTACAAACGTAAAAAAAAGCCAAGCACAGTCACTCCTAGTATATAGCCTAGCGTATAGTTCCGTAAATGCGGTCAGGTAGAAATATTACTAATATTCTCACCAGAGCGTGTACATGAAAGCCTTCTCCCTTCCAGTTTTATGCAATCCCAATCACACTCCATGTACCTGCACAGTCTTGTTTGTTGGTTTGTTTGAGTAAAGAGAAGCACATCGGCGCAATAACGGTTATAATATAGTGCAAAGAAGAATCAAGAGAGATAGACTTAAAACAACAGAGGGAAAGGAAAGAAGTAGGACCTTCCAGTGGCGCCATGCAACCACTCACTCACAGTCTTGGTACTGATGCGACATTTTTATAATAAAAAAAAAACACACACACACACACACACACAAACATACACAAGCATGCACACACACATGCACACACACACACACACACACACACACACAGACACACACAGACACACATGAAACACCCACATGAGATCAGACGAATTGGCAACTGGTCAACAGTTCGCTTTTGGTGGAATGTAGACACAATACGTCACATCTTGGTTCAGTTGACGATGCTCGGAGTTGGATATTTGGCTTGATCAGAGTAGGATGAGAAAGCATGTAAAAAACATCTTATAAACATTTTGCTTGCATGTGCAAAAACTGGGCAGCAGCTTCAAGTGCATACCTGGCTTTTGTTGCCTAATGATGGATGAAAACGAATTCTGGCCCGGAGCCATTTTGTTGCTGCTTGGTTGATTGGTTCTTTGGCACGAGATAGCCGTAATAAGACACAGATAGACACACTAACATACATACACACAGAGGTATAAACTAAACACCTACACCTACACACATACACTTAAACAGACATAGATATACAAACACATACAGGCAGAGATTCAAGCAGATACACCCAACACACACACGCACATGCGCACATGTGCACACAGACACACACACACACACACACATACAGACACACACACATTTAGACACACATACACAGACAGCTACAGACTCCAACAGATACACACACACGTATCAATAGAAAGAGACTCACATTCTCACATCAGCACATAAACACAATAACCACTCAAACTGGCACGAATACCTTACATACATACCCATAGACACACATTATATATTTGTACACATACGCAGACAAGCTCACAAACATTCATACATATTTGTAACCCATCGTGTGCTTTCACCAAAACTCTCTCTCTCTCTCTCTCTCTCTCTCTCTCTCTCTCTCTCTCTCTCTCTCTCTCTCTCTATCTATCTATCTATCTATCTATCTATCTTTTCTCCTTTTCTATCTCTTTCTTTCCCCTATCTCCCCCATTTCTCTCACTCTCTTCTTGGTCTCCCCTCCCCTTCCGCTCTCTCCCCCTCTCTCTCTCTCTCTTTCTCTCTCTCTCTCTTTCACTCTCTCTCTGTCTCTCGCTCTCTGTCTCGCCCTCTCTATCTCTCTCCCACCCCCCTCTCTCTCTCCGCTTTCTTCTGTGTCCACTTCTCCCTGTGGGAAATGTTATGTCTAATTCGTCTCTCAGCATTTCTTCTCCTCAATCCCAAAGTCAACGTTTTCTTGCCCACGCAAATCATCTGTAGCTTGTATAAGATGAAGACTGGGCCAGAGATTGCTCGTGGACAAATTTAGCTTGGGGATTTCAGTGTATGCGTGGGAATG
>NW_004797382.1:752365-753693 GCF_000002075.1 Aplysia californica | reverse complement strand
CCCCCCCCCAAAAAAAAAAAGCTCACACGAACACGAAAAGAAGTTTAAAACCTCGTGGCCGAGAGAGACACGTCTTGGCACCCCCAGAGTAAAAGTTCCCACTGCTCGTGAGCCAAAGATTGGAGCCAGACGTAGATCAAGCCGCGGCCAGCATCATTGTCCTGTGAATGCTTCCATCTTCTAAACACAGCAGACCGGATAAATTACCTGTGTTTACAGTGGGCCCGGCGCGGGGAGCTTTGCGCCAGTCTGTTGCCGGACTCGAGTCCTTGCAAGCGGCCTCTTGTTTAGGTTATGTTCGCCGTCCACATTTCTCCATGGCGCTGGGCTGGCGTTTGTGGCATGGTCGTCCAGACGGCTAGTTACCTCCTTTACTTTAACCCTTCCCCTTCGACACCCCCACCCTCAACCTTCCTTATTTTAACCCCCTCCACCCCTCAACGTTCCTTACTTTAACCCTCTAACCACCCCACCCAATTCTTCACTCTTTCTTACTTTAAAAAATATTTTAGTTTTCCAAATCCAGAATATACCTTACTCCTCCATCTAACCGTGTAATGCTCTTTTTGTCTATACGGTCAATTTAGCTTAAGGTTGTCTCACGGTTGTCTGGAGGTTTGCCTGTACCAACACTTCAACATTTGTAACCTTGTCATGCCCTGAAATGCCTAAGATCTTGCGGCAGCATCTGAGATGGAAAAAGTCGAGGCGCTTTTCTTGCCTGCTGTAAAAGGTCCATGTTTCAGATCCATAAAGGCATGTAGAAATTTTGACACACACTCTATCCCACTCCCTTGCCCCATAGCCTGGAAGTTAGTTATTGAAGAGGGACAGCATACTTCCCTCTCTCCATCCCTCCCCCCCAAAAAACAACAAAAAACAAACCTCCACAAGCCTTGCCCCGGAAACATTTGTGAATTTTAGTTATAGCCCTATCCCTGTTCTATTGAGATCTCTAGATATCCCTCTATCCTGTTCTATTGAGAATCTTAGTCAGTCCCCCCCCCCCGTTTTTTAAACCATCAACAGCAAAACATACCTTCATCTCCATTTAACCACTTGCGGAAATTTTGACACCTACTTTACTCCGCCCCTCTCCCCCCAATCCAATTATGTGTGTGTGTGTGTGTGTGTATGTGTGTGTATGTGTGCGTGTGTGTGTGTGTGTGTGTGTGTTTGTGTGTGTGTGTGTGTGTTTGTATTTGTGAGCGCGCTTGCTTGCGTGTGAATGCACGTGCTTATGTGTGTTTGTGTGTGTGTGCGAGAAAGAGAAAAAGAGGTTAAGAGAGAAAAAGAGGTTAAGCGAGAGAAAGAAAGAAAGAGAGAGA
>NW_004797382.1:748579-750229 GCF_000002075.1 Aplysia californica | reverse complement strand
AAGAAGAAGAAGAAGAAGAAGAAGAAGAAGAAGAAGAAGAAGAAGAAGAAGAACACGAATAAGAAGAAGAACACGAATAAGAACAAGAAGAAGATTTATAGCGAAAAATATTTTGGTGAAAGTGTCGAAATCAGTGTTGGAATTTCAGACCCCATACCACTCTGACCAACTGCACCGTTCAGGGCTCACATGGGTGGGGTAAGGGTACCCTAAACAACACCCTTACTCTCCCCCCCCCCTGGGGCGGAACCCCCTACCATCCTCTAAAACAAGAAAACAAAACAAAACAAAACAACCCCATAACCCCCAACTCAACCCTTCTAGAAAATAGTGAATTCAATCCGCGTGTGGAGAACCCCTCCCCCACCACCAATCCCCCTTTTTAAAAATAAAAGTATTTTATATTTTATTCCTATGCTTGTACTTCTGACTTCCTCCATCTGTTACTGTTAGTTCACCACCAACATGATAATTATTGCACGCGTCTGTCCTTTCGGTATTTCTTCACGATCACCCATCTCCCAATTCACCGTCGTCTATTTATACTATTAATTTTTTCGTCCCCGATCGCTTCCTTTCTTTTTGTTCCTCTCTCTCTTTATCTCTCTTTCTCCCTCTCCTCCCCTCTCCCCCCTCTCTGTATCTCTCTCCCTCTCCCCATCTTTTCTTCTTCTCCTTCACTCCTCTCTTGTCCTTTCCTTATTTCTTCACAATCACCCATCTCCCAATTCACCGTCGTCTATCCATACTATTAAATTGTTCGTCCCCGATCGCTTCCTTTCTTGTTGTTCCTCTCTCTCTCTTTATCTCTCTTTCTCCATCTCACTCTCTCTTTCTCCCTCTCCTCCCCCTCTCCCCCCTCTCTGTATCTCTCTCCCTCTCTTCATCTTTTCTTCTTCTCCTTCACTCCTCTCTTTCTATCCCTCTCCTTCTCCTTCTATCTCCCTCTCTCGCTTTCTTCCTACCCCTCTCTCCGCCTCCCTCTCCCTCTATATCTCTCTCTTTCTCTCTCTCTCTCTCTCTCTCTCTCTCTCTCTCTCTCTCTCTCTCTCTCTCTCTCTCTTTACCCCAAGGCCAAACAGAATCCAACAGCATTATCCATTCTCCTCATTTTCCCAAGGCCTCTCTACCCTCCGCGCACAGCGGACGTGACGTCACCTCACGGCCACCGCCGGAGTCCCCCGAGGGCGATGTGCGAGACATCCCGAGGGTCGGCGACAGTTCCCGAGCGCGGGGGCCGGTCGTGACAGGGGTCAAACGAGCGACATGTGAGCAATCACCGAGCGAAGCAACCGCCTATCACAGAGCGGAAGCGAACATGGCGCGGTTTACGAGTCCTACAGGAGTCATTAGGCGCGGTTCCCTGCTGGTTTGTGTGATGTGTCGTCTGGCCGTGTTGGTGATCTGATGAATACTGTAGGAGGAGGAGTAGAGTGAGAGGGAGTGGAGGGAGAATGCAAGAGTAAGAGGAGCGTGGGGGGGATAATGAGAAAGAGAGAGAAAGAGAGAGAGAGAGAGAGAGAGAGAGAGAGAGAGAGAAAGAGAGAGAGAGAGAGGTGGGGGAGAGGGAGAGAGAGGGAAATGGAGGGGGTGAGAGGGCGGGAAAAGAGGTGGTGGGGAGAGGGAGAGTAGGAGAAAGAGAGAGATATA
>NW_004797382.1:744696-747566 GCF_000002075.1 Aplysia californica | reverse complement strand
TCTTCTTCTTCTTCTTCTTCTTCTTCTTCTTCTTCTTCTTCTTCTTCTTCTTCAAACTGTTCTTGTTCAATTTGTTTTTCAAATTCTTCTTCTTCTTCAAATTCTTCAAATTTTTCATCAAACTCTTTTTCAAATTCGTTTTTTAAAATTGTTCCAATTCTTCTTTACATTTTTCTTGTTCTATAACAATGCGTAAACATGTCACACAAAACAAGCAAAAATCTGGGATTCGTCAGTTCGCCGCCACCAGTTTAACATCGCCCTGATGTCCGTCTGATCAATTGGACATCTCGTCTGCTCACACTCCCCCACTGCGGAGTGCCCACGACATCACCAGTAAAAATCTCCCCGTCTTCAATTGTTGATGAGGCCAAATGCCGCACGCAGACAGGCACAATTGGGCTGTGCTGGAGACGTAATTCAGACAAAATGCCACAAAAAGAACCAAGCAACAACATCATAACACAAAAGACCCCTCAACAAAAACCAAACAAAAACAAAGCAAAACAAACGAACAAACAAAGAAGCGCAAACAAACAGCCCCACCTCTTAGAAAAGAATTCACGACAATAACAGCAACAACAGAAACAAACAGGGGAACAAGAAGAAGAAACAAGCTCATCCTAATCGCTGTGGAAGTGACGTAATATGCATCCTGATTATCACCCTTTGCACTCATAGATCCCTCTGAGACAGCGGGAAATATTAAGACTCCCGATAGACTTCTCGCGCTAACGTCGCCAGAACAGGGTTTCAAAACGCCGGTATGGAGAGACACAATGTCTTTCGCTCGACTGTTTCTTATTAGCTTTATCGCTAAAAGATTGTTCTAGGATTTAGAGATAAGGCTATTGGCTTTTATTTACGACTCTTCCCCAATTTTGTGATGAGGATAATATTTTTGTGATTCCCTTATCTCCCGAATGGATCAAGTGAAGAGTGTTCAGCACGGAGTGACCCGCCCTAAGACTACTTAATTATCTGAGTTCGCACAAGCATTTTTTTTGTAGAATCCCCATGAAGATGCAATCGAATCAGCCATGCTTATTTTTTTTGACGAACTACTGCTTTAAAAAGAGAATAATAAATAAACGTGTTTTTACGCCCCCATCGACATAATTTAGATCATTAAAATTTTATTTAGGAGACGCACCTCGACCCTGTGTAGGCAAATCTTGGCTGGGAGGGATACAACATCCCAGCAGAATGACAGAGATACTCGACAAACATTCGCCAAACTCTGTAGGCATACTTGAACTCTTGTCTCTTGCGATCGACAGAGAAGAGCCTAATCGCTACACCACAGACGATGACAGAAACACAGTCGAACCTGCTCTAACGGCCTATTCATAAGACACTCACTTGCACAAACGGCCGACTGCATAAAAAAATCACTTGTACAAACGACCAACTGCATGAAACGATCATTTGTACTAACGGCCAATTGCATAAGACAGTCACTTGTACAAACAGCCACCACCAATGTCCATCCTTGCGCGTTTTTATTAAACATTATAATGACACTGTGTAAGACGACCACCAGTCTAATATGGTCACCTTTCCTCTAAACAATGAATGTCCATCTTATCTTAGACACTTTTGAATGTACTGCGACCATTTTTTGTTTAAAATTTATGTTCTGAGTGCTAGACACAGTGCAGGTGTTTCTTTTGTTTGTTAAATTGCATTAAACTGATGCCGAGTCTTTCTTTTTCTAACCACAGCATGGTGTTTAAACTCTTAAAATAGATATCCTCTTGGTCTACGAAAAATAAACAATTAAAGATGAACTATTACTTTTAAAAACCCACACAATCTAAATCGACCAGTAAACTCTTTTTGAATTCTATACTGGCACGCTTAAGAGGTGTCACTTCAAGTTTACAGACAATTAAAAGTCCCAGACGCCTCGAGACTGTGTTGGTGTGTGTGACGTCGTAAATGCCATCACTCTTCATTATTAACCTGTCTGAGCGGCATCCTTTAAACGACATTTTATCATCTCTGTCCTAAACCGTCGCCTGCAAAGTCTACCCAAACTCTCGTAAATCTGTCAGCAACTTCTGACTCTTTTCGTAAGGTCTTAAATGGAGAAAAACACTGAGAGGACATGAGAGCTAATTATACGAAAGAACGCAACAGATGTGTATGGGAAAAAGAACAAAACGAGGTGAATTATATCTGAATGATATTACTTTATTCAGACAGCACAAGACGCTTCACAATGACGTCATAATGTCCATCAGCGATGTATGTTCTAGGACATTCCGTCATCCCCGGGACGAGGTATGTCCAGTGTCCACTGACCAGTTTACAAAAGACTTAAGCGTGCCTGGGTGGGGCTTGACCAGTACGTCTGTAGCTCGAGTCCCATCTCATGGGATGCCCATTTAAAGATGACTCGTGATAGCGGACAGTAGGAGAGATACTGAGATAGCTGTGAGCCGAGTTACTGAGGAACGTACAAAGGAATGGATAGGCCGAAGGGCTAGAACTCAGATGGCTGCTAGAACGGAAAAATAAAGGGGGGGGGGGGGGAAGGAGGGGGGTGTCTGTATACTGTGTCTGTGACTGTGAGTAGCAGAACCGCATTAAGTGAGGGGCTAGAAACGAAACATAACACAATGATGGACTGAGTTCGATTCCCGTGTGGACGGGGTTTTTAGTGGTGTCGAATATCTCTTTCTATCCTACTGGGACCTTGAACTACTTCACCTGGAAACACACACGCACACAAACACACACAAACACACACTCACACACATACACACACACATACACACACAGACACACACACATACACATATACATACACACACATGCACACTCTCTCACACACAAACGCAAACACTCACTTGTGATAAGACTCT
>NW_004797382.1:738645-739646 GCF_000002075.1 Aplysia californica | reverse complement strand
ACAAAAAAAAAAGAAAAAAAAAGAAAGCAAGACAAAATCTTTATGCGGTACTTTGCATGCTTTCGACCCTCAAACATTTGCACCATTTTCAGTTTCGTTCATAAGTTCGGTGTCCTGTCGTGCCACTGTTTAAGTGCTTTACTATCTTAAAGCTTCATAATTTTTTTAAAAAATGTGGCACATCGGCTTACGCCATGAAACATTTTGTCTTAAAAACGAGAAGCTGTATTTTAAATGCTGTTTTCATTGGGTATTTCTCTTTCATACACACCCACACACACTTACGCGAAATTGCACTCGTTCTCTGTCACTCACTCACTCACTCTCCCTCACTCTCTTTCTCTCTCGTTCACTCTGTCTCTGTCTCTCTGTCTCTCTGTCTCTCTGTCTCTCTGTCTCTCTGTCTCTCTGTCTCTCTCTCTCTCTCTCTCTCTCTCTCTCTCTCTCTTACTCCCCCCTTTCTATCTCTATTTTATCCTGTTATCTGTGGGTGCCACGTTCAGTCGGTTTGTCGATTTGCACAGAAGACATAAGTTCGATTGTCGAAAGTGGTTTTTAAAATTTGTTTTCGTTTTCTTTTTTTTTTTTTTGGTCTTAAATTCTCGAAAATCTAGGAGTGGCAGGCGCAGAAAGCAAAATAAATTAATCTTTAGAAATATTGGAAGTCATGCGGATTATGTGCCGGATAAAACGATGGAAGTGATTAGAAATGCAATGTGTGAGGGAGCAATGAATCATTCTCTTTCTCCCCACCCGAGATAGTAAGGGATTACAGGGATGAGCAGAATCTACGTGGTCCCGGCGAAAGATAGATGTGGCAAAATGCTATACATTCTACTTTGTCAGGATTTTCAAAGCTCAAAAAGAAAAGTATGTTCGGATACACAATACATCATTCATGAGGTTGTACTATGTTTTGTAGAATGGAAGGGTGGGTACAAGCAAACAGTGAGGGAGAAGGGACAGTGGGAGTGGGTGAGAGAGAGAGAGAGAGAGAGAGA
>NW_004797382.1:730521-734079 GCF_000002075.1 Aplysia californica | reverse complement strand
CACACACACACACACACACACACACAAACAGCCAAACAATCAACCCCCTCCCCCCCAAAAAAACACACAAGAACAACGCCAAAACATGTATCAAATGTGTTATGATAAAGAACCACGGCTGCTATACTTAAAGGAAAGTATTTGAAAACGTAATCACTTGGACACAATCTCTGATTGTTTTTCTCCCTTGCT
The DNA here is from genome assembly GCF_000002075.1 of Aplysia californica. Lineage (NCBI taxonomy): Eukaryota > Metazoa > Mollusca > Gastropoda > Aplysiida > Aplysiidae > Aplysia > Aplysia californica. Next base: position 733,887 of record NW_004797382.1, on the reverse strand, counting down.
CCAACATGCGCGGTTTGCATTAGGCAAATATTCGGCTCTCTCCCCTTGCTTTGGTGCAGTTGTCATGTTTTGTAACCCAGAGCCTAAGGACCCTTAAAAGAAGGCTCCCCATTAATGTGAGGGGAGCCGACCAGGATTCAGAAGTGCCGTAACGCGAGCACAAAATGGGATTCCTTTTGTTTTTGCTCTTTCCCCCCTTTGTTTTGTTTTAAGACTCGGGTGTGCATTAAGCAAATCTTCGCCGACAAGCTGTGGAAATGTCATAAGCCCCGAATTATGAGTCGCCCCCTCCCCCTCTCTCCACTCCCCCCCCACCAGGGCAGTGCTTCTGACTGAAGTGTCTTTAGGCCGTTCCCCCAAAAGGGGGGGGGGGGGGGTATTAACATGTTCTTATGCACAGTAGAAATTGTAAATGGGCTGATTTATCAATGTCATGCTCATACTGTGCTAAAACAATATACGGGGAACTACTGCTTTTTCTTTCTTCATCCTCACTATCGTTATTTTCCCTCTACTTCTTTTGTATGGTTCTCACTCTCTTGTGAACTGCTATTTTTAGGGTGTTTTTATTATCGAAGCAGACTTTGTGCTGTTGCGGCTAGAGAGGTGAGCTGAGTAAGCCTGATTCCCCGTTTGGACTTCTCTATTTACATTCACCCGTTGGCGCTCATATATATTATGCAGTTGCGAGCGCCGTAAAACCTTACTACCCTCCCCTCCCCCAATAAATTATGAGAAAAAAGCAACTAGTGCAGTTTCTATATCTGCGGTATCGGTTGCTGGAGCTCAAGAAATATTTATATATATTTAAAAAAACCGCAATAGATTCTAGATATTGTAAAAGGGCAGGAGCAGATTAATAAAGTTAGTACAATTAATTGTTCAAAAATGATCACGCAACTTTTAGTCACTCTTGAGCAGTTAGTTTTGCTTTCTCCATGGGCTTAGAGCATTTGAACCGCTTGTCGACGAAATACTGGGCTTCTTTTTGTGGCTTTGCCTTAAGGAACGAGGCTGGCTGGCTGGCCCTCTGCTCGCTTGACCCCGAGTGACCTCAGCCGTGAATTGGAAGAGGGGAAGCTTGGGTTCATTTGCGACCTTCATTGGGGAGAGAGAGAGAGAGAGAGAGAGAGAGAGAGAGAGAGAGAGAAAGGAGGGGGTGAGAGGGAAGAGAGGAAACTTAGGTTCATTTGCGGCCTTCGTTGGGGGGAGGAGAGTGTGAGGGAGTGAGGGGGCGAGGGGTTGAGGGGAAGACGGGGATGGAGGGGGTGGGTTTTCCTGTCGATGGCGATGAATATGCTGTGTGGCTTGGGCAGAACAAAGCTGAGAGCAAAGCTTTGATGAGAAATGATTGCGAAAATGAAGGAGGAAACAGGATAAAAACACAGAGAGTTTAATTGTGGGTTTGTTCCTCGTGAAAGATTTTCAGCAATGCCGCGAGAACGGCTCGTTAACCTGAACCGGGTTATTGATTGTCTACCCTTCCCATAGAGGAACACGCCGTTATGAAGCTCAGGGGCGGCCATCGCTGCACACTTTGTTGATGAAAATCTTTGAAAAGCGAAACCTTTGACCCGTAAAGAACGATCACGCCATTCACTTCCCGCTCTTTTTTACCCCCTAAATGTCGGTGCTTTTACGCACTCTTCGACATAATTCAAATCATATAAGAATCGGACTTCCGACCCTGGCTGAGAGGGATACAACATCCCAGCAGAAAGACCTAGATACTTGATAAAAGTTTCTCCCAACTAGGGAATTGAACTCGAGTCTCCTGTGTGACACGGCGAAGTGCATAACCACTACATCACAGACACTGGCATTTCCCGCTCTGCATTAACCTTGGATTATGGTTCAGTTGTATATTTATGTATGTATGTGTATGCATTTATGAATGTATGTATTTATAATTATGCATGCATGTATGTATATTTGCCATTGTACACTAAATTGCACTTCCGGAAAAAATAATTTGTAATCAAATTATTAAATTAATAATAATACTAATAAATAGCATTTGTATAGCCCATAACCCCGCTCAAACAGCAAGCTCTATGCACTTCACACTATATATTATCAACATTCTTTCAGCCCTTTTCAAGGGTGACGTACGTGGTCATACGAATAGATTGGAAGTATAATACACCAGACTGAGGGGACTCTCGTGGCCTAGAGCTTAAAGTGTTCGCCTCTCATTCAAAGGTCCAAGGTTCGATTCCGGGTAGCGACGGAAACATTTTCTTCTCTTCTGCCCCCACCCCATCACCTCCTTTGTCCCCTCCTCTGGGCTCCTGATTCTTTCTGTAGCCTTTCTACTGCTACTCCTGGGCTCCTTTACATTGTTGTCTTTCAGCCACACCCCGGATCTTCTGGTAGGAAAGATCTACACCTAGCCTCCTCGGACAAGGGCGAAATATCTCGGAGGTCTCGTGTGCAAGTTGCGCACGTTAAAGATTTTTTGGTAGTCTAAAATCGATAAGAGTAGGCTTCTGCCGCCACCCGGCCGAAATTCAAAATTTCTACCATCTGAAAATGTTTGGTGTGTCCCGCATGCTCATATGACCTTATGTGGTTGCGAGCGCCGTAAAACACTTACAGAGATACTAAACTGAGCACTGTCTTGATCGCCACTCTATGCTCTCTCTAAAGAACATGGCCGCGCTGGTACTACAGTGGACACTCACATTAAAAGCAAAACACAAGCCCTACCTTTGGTTCCAAATTTTAGAGTCAAATATTGCGCTCCATAGTGAACAGGAATTAAGACTGGAGTGTCCGATCTTAAATATTATAGATTGTTTTCTCTCCGGACGTTAAACACAATGTTTAAACCCTACCCGTACCCCCTGGGGTCATTTTGTACCCCCGCGGTTGTATTATTCACATATTAGAATGATTCTAGTATGAAGACCTCTTTGAAACTTTCAGTATTTCTTTAAAAAATCATGTGACAGACTGCTATGCAAAGTGCACGGATAGGATTAACGAGTAAATCTCCTCTTTGGAAAGTGGTGGCACATAGTTCCCCACGTCGTATAGATATGAGAGTAAAACACGACGTACGGATAGGGTTAACTTCAGGGTGATTCTTTCCAAGTCTGTTTTCGTTGTCATTCTAAAGGAAAATTCCTTGCTACATACCAGGAAACATGACAAAGAGACTAAACATTCCAGGAACGAAATTCTGACACCAAAGAGAAATCAAACCCCGTCCGCCCACCTGGTGATGAGTATCGTCATATAACTTCTTTTCACTTATCAGCTTTGTACTGGTATTCTCCCCCCCCTTCACCCTCTTTTCTCTTTCTCTCTTTCTCCCTCCCCCCTCTCTCTCTCTTGTCTCTCTCCCTCCCCAATCGCTCTCTT
>NW_004797382.1:727356-728596 GCF_000002075.1 Aplysia californica | reverse complement strand
AACACACACACACACACACACACACACACACACACACACACACACATGCACACACACACACACACATACACACACACAATTCTGTACCCACCTGTTAAATGAGCTCGTCATTGGGTAACTCTTGAAGACACGCTGTTTTGGGGCACTTAACAACAACAACAAAAACAACAACAATAATAAAAACAACAACAAGAACAATAGCAACAACAACAACAAAAACATAATCAACAACAACACAATTTTTTTCCCAAAAAGTTTTTCTTCCAATTCTATTTTGTGTACCTGAAATAACAACGTGCGTACATTGAAAAAATGTAACAAATTTGTGCTTCTGATTTGCGTATATGATGATTCGAAATGCCACAACATTGACGTTGGTCTGTTTATCTGACATTAGTGTCCGGTACATCCTTAACCCTTTGGCCGCTGACCCCCCAAAGCTATCATAGCTTGTCGGCATAACCTTCTCAGCGATTCACATAATATCTTTCATGGAGTCGTTTCATTTTTCACCAACTTCACGCTGCTCACAACTTTAACATGTGCGCAAACATCTCAGAACCGTTATGACCTTATTTTGTTGTAAGTGCCATAAAACTCTGTCAAAACCAATAAAACAAAAGCAGACATCTTGGCAAAAACCTCATCTAAAGAAAATAAAATAGAACAATTAATTTGATTGGCTGACAAATACAGACTTTTGACATCCCACAACAATGCCTTTTGGCTTCACTCACCAGTGGTAAGGAGCACGAGCACATACTCTGCTACTCTAGGATTACAAAATTCTGTCAGCTCAGGAACTAGTTTTGAGAAATATTAGGACGTAAAAATGTTGAGTTTCACATGTCAAGCTTTTTCGAAAGCAATAATCTGAATATCTCGATAACTACTCTGAATAATGCTATGATTTTGATAGAGCAGATATGTGAGGCAGCGTGGTGGAATCAGGCTCTCGTCAAAATAATCAAAGTGAAGAAACTTTCATTTTTCACCAGGTTTGTGAATTTTTATCAAATTTTTGTTTTTGGCTCAACACCTTTCATGCCCATTAAAGAAATAATTTCTGTGCGGATTTTTCTGAAAAACGTTGATTAAAGGCACAAAAAATGTAAATTTTCAGTTACCACGGACTCTCAAGCTAATGAAATAACTAATCTTTGGCGGCCATTTTCTCACTAATTTTACCTCTGAAAACAGGTGACCCCCACCTCCTTCATTCGCAAACATCTCGACTTGT
>NW_004797382.1:718329-726388 GCF_000002075.1 Aplysia californica | reverse complement strand
TGTGTGTGTGTGTGTGTGTGTGTGTGTGTGTGTGTGTGTCTGTCTGTCTGTCTGTCTGTCTGTCTGTCTGTATACATCTAAGATAAAAAGTCTTCAGAGGTGTACGTTTCTATATTACGTGAGCAGCATGTCTTGTCTCGCCAACCACATGTATCACGTTACAATCAATCTTCATCCTAGCCAGACAATCCCTGCTTCATTTCTCTCCAATCTTTCCACGGTAAAAAAAAAGCGCACTACAATGAGACAGGTGCTTTTTGATTAGATTAAAACAGATGCATTTTTGACTTCTATTTATCCTGAATGTCGTTTAGCACGAAAGCTTCTGTTTAATTTTTTCTGTTTTGTTTGACATTTTCACTGTGAGTTTGTTTGGTTATTTGATTTTACGTGAGTTTAGGATTCTACTAGACAAACTAAGCCTTGTTGGGGAATGTTACTGAGACTGTTTTAAAACAAATAGTGTCTTGGTCATTTAGGGATGGGTGAGGGGGACAGGAGACGCGAGACGCACAGTTAAGTCTGAAATGAATTCCTGTAACAATTCGTGGGGGGCGTTGACCAAAATGCCCCCCCCCAAAAAAAAACAACAACAAACAACAGAGCTGGAGATCCTTTGTTGCTGTCCTAAACGCCAGATGGCGTAACGGGTAATACGTCAGTTACTAAGTAGGTAAGTAAGTAAGAGGGGGACAAGACATCTCGGCAATCAAAGGGGGGGGGGGGGTGAAATATATTTTTTTCTTCAATAGCTCCAAAGGTCAAAGGAGACTAGAACAATGTAAGATCATTTCGAGTATAATAATAATTGGTCGTATTCAGAAACAAACTGTGCATACTTGCTGTTTCGCCATATTTACATACATATTGGACATGGTACTATCTCAATAGGGATGCGCATGAAAATGAAAACAAGGTGGTTAACAAAAGTTAACCATCCCCACAGCATTTTGATATAATATCCAAAAGAGACACAAACACATAGGCACACACACTGCAAACGAACCTTTTTCAGAATAACGTGGCCTAGAGGTTAAAGTGTTCGCCTCTCATTCAATGGTCTGGGGTTCGAATCCTGCTCGCGACGGACACATTTTCTTATCTAAAATTGTCTCCTTTCACCTCCTTTCCTACCCTCTATCAATGTTCTGTCGTCTGCTCTCGTCTCTACTTTATGCCCAGACCCCCTCACCTTCTTTGCCCCCCCCCCTCCTCCTATCTGGACTCCTGACTCTTTCTGCAGCCTTTCTACTGCTACGCCTTGGCTCCTACACACTGTTGACTTTCAGTCACACCCCGGATCTTCTGGTAGGAAAGACCTACATCTAGAATCTAGCCTTCTCGGATAAGGGCGAAAAATCTCGGAGGTCCCGTGCGCAAGTTGCGCATGTTAAAGATCTCTTGGTGGTCCAAAATCGATAAAAGTAGGCTTCGGTCGCAACCAGGGCAAAAGTCAAAATTTCCATTCAACCGAAAACATTTCATGTGTCCCGCGCTCATATGACCTTATGCCGTAGAACACACACACACACACACACACACACACACACATACACACACACACACGCACACACACACATACACACACACACACACGCACACACACACACATACACAAACACACACACAGACACACACATACAAAAGCAAACAGGCGAACACACACTGCGAACGAACCTCGTTCAGAAGAACACACCCACCCACACACACTCACTCACACACACACACACACACACACACACACACACACACACACACACACACACACACACACACGATACCATACTCTAGAACAACCACAAACAAACAAAAACGAAAACCAAGCAAGGCGAGGTCGTTTGTCAACACATAATATTTTCATAGCTTCCGCTCATGAAATAACATCTGTTTGTATACTCTTGTTACAGTTACTACATTAAAAGGAAGGTGGACATTTCTATAATCTTTTATATATATATATATATATTTTTTAATGCAGGTGTTTTTATGCTTCCATCGACACGAATTAGATCATGCAGGGAACTGACCGGCTTTCGACTCTGCCTGTCAGGGCCAACACAGGCTGAGAGGGATACAACATCCCAACGGAAAGATTGAGGTACTCGAGAAAAATTCTCCCTACTCAGGAATCGAACTCGGGTCTTCTGCATGGAACAGGAAAGCGTCTAACCCCTCAGTCACAGGCATCGCTGTGAACATTTCGAGCTGATAGATATTCATGAACCTTCTTATACAGAAATGTGTACATGGGCTGTTTAAATATGTTCACATAGATCATGAACATTAATCGCCGGCCAGGTGATAAAATGTACCGTCCCAAATTTTGAAAATCTTTCTTACTGCAGTTTTTTAATCTATAGTAAAGGTTGCATATTTTCCGGAAATATTTTATCTAAACGCAAAACTATAAATGTTGAAAAAAAAAAGCAAGGAATATTACTTGATATAAGTACAATTTTTTTCGAAGCATGAACCAGTTTTGTTGTTGTTTGGTCTCCTCTGAAGAACCTTGTTTTACGAGCTTAAAACATTTTAACAGCTCGCGACGAAATATAGTTTCCACGAAAGCGTGGTGTCCTTCAGTTCCAGATTTAATAGAAACGAAAATAAACAACATCAAAAATATTATATTCAACCAGATACGCCGACGTAAAAAAAAAAGAAAAAAAAAGACATAAACAGATAATATGTGAGCATATATGTGAATGAGAAGAGAGCACAGCGTAATTTAAAGAATAGGAGAGTAATCGTCATACAAATACGCACACTGTCTAGACGGCATACTATACTTGGGTTCAAATAAGCAGTCTGAGAAGAAAAACCAAACTAGGAAAAATGACTAAAACAGGAATTCCGGATGCTGTAAATCTGGACCAAAAAACTGTGCCAATCTAAGAAGGATGTCTATTATATGATACTCTAATACACTTAGATCGTAAATCCCCTTTTAACGCCGACAGTGAGCTCGCAGTAGTCAGGTTGTGCAACCGAACCTCAAGGATATTCTGAACTGAGTGTTTCAGTTGTCTTTTGTATTTGTCGTTTATTCACTCACTCTTTGTCGGTTTTAATACTCTGCATTTTTATGAAGCCGGAAACAAACAGACTGGGCTGTAGTCAAACAATCGTTCTCAAGGATATTTTGATAAGATCATTTCAGGAATATTTTATTCACACTCGTTTTGTTTTATTTCCTGCATTTTGTTTATCAATTCTGAAACAATCCGATTGGGCGGTAGTCAAATAAATATTTAATACAATAAGATAAAAATAGCGACGGAGAAGATTATTAGACTGTGTCTTGTTACCAGTGTGTTTGGAGCTCGTATTGTAAACCCATTCCCCCCCCCCCCAAAAAAAAAAAGGAAATGTTATTAGAATTTCCTGCATATCCTGAAACAAACAAACAAACAAACAAACAAATTAACAAACACCAAGTATCCTGGCACATAAGACACGGGGCATTAAATACATTTTAGAAAAGTTCTAGAAAGAATACCCGCTCTTCCCCACTTATTCCTTTCGATACTTACTCTTGAAGCAGTGCGCTTGATCACATAATGTGTAAGTGTACGCTTAGGTAGACAGATTTCCGTGTAGAGACCACTCTCACATAATGGTTAGCTAACGAACCTAAACACACACACACACACACACACACACACACACACACACACACACACACATACACGCACACACAAACAAACACACACACATACACACACGCACACACTAAAAGGAGGCACGTACAAATCAGCCACATCCCCGCATTCACTCTCACAAAAACACACACACATGCACACACATGCACACACACACACACACGCACACACACACACACACACACACACACACACACACACACACCTCAGACGCACGTACACAAACAAACACAAACAAACACATAGGCTCGCCTATACACACGTACATACAGAAATACTTTCTAGTTCTAGGGCGCTATGTACTCTCTGTTGGTTGGAACGAGACCATTCCCTCTGTAGTACCTGGTCCTTCCAACATGGGCGGTATTGTGACGACTTGTGGGAGATTTGTTCTTTTTGGCGGCTTTTAGTGACCATCTGGGTAGTGACTGGCGTAATTTAATGCCCCCTTTGGAAACACATTCAGGTGGGAGGTACGAAAAGTTTAGACTCCATGTGAGCCTCCTAAATGTAGCAAAATGGGCTTGGCCTCAAAAGGAGATTGACAAGTGCAGTTAGTTTTAGATCTCCTCTGTCTTCTTGATTAGTTTCTCGCCATGAAATGACCCCGGAAGCCATGGGAAACTTATTTTATGTTCAAGGCCGGATTTTTGTAAATAAATATTAGTAAGTTATTTTGAAATCAGAAGAGTTTCTCAAGTATTAAGAGTTAAGAGAGACGTGAAAGGAATGACAGACGAGACGATAAAGCCTTTTAATTTTATCGAATAATTTCGTCTTTTTGTTGAGATGCTGTATCCAGTTTAGTCCAGGCTGACCGACACACTCAGGGTCGAAGCAGCTCGACATCTAAACGATCAAATTTATCGCCACCTTGAAATTTAGAATTACAACGTTCAGTCTGACATTTTAGGACGATTTGGGTTACTATGTCATAAACAAATTTTAATGTCCTGTCTGCTCTATCAAAATCGTAAGATTATTCGGAGTCATTATCAAGGTATTCAAAGAATTGCTTTCGAAAAAGCTTGACATTTTGTGAAACTCAAACTTTTTGTCGTCAAATTTCTCATAAATAGAACTCCGGGGTAGCTAATAGTGTCTACGTGGAAGGAACACGTCGTTTGTGTTATGTCACGGTGGAATCAGGCGCTCGTCAGTTTTGGAGCAAATGGAGGAATTGATATCATCTTCAAGCTTGTTCATTCGTCTTTCTTTTATGGGGATACTGGTATCATCTTCAAGCTTGTTCGTTTGTCTTTCTTTTAAATGACTACAATACCCATCTATCCTAAACTGAAGTCACTATCGATACCTACGGTTGAAGCAGGAGGGGTTCGCCTGGCAGCAGAGGAAACATTCGCAAGGAAATGGCCGCCAACGTTTGATGACTTCCAAAGCTTGAGTGTCCTTGGAAACTCCAAGCGTACAATATTGTCTGTGACTTTGATCAAAGTTTTTCAGTAAAAATCAACTCAGAAATGTGTATTTTAAAGGACATAAAAGATGTTGAAAGAGGATAAATATCAATGAATACTGCCCGACTACCTAAAAAAAATCCGGTTTCTTCGATTTCATTATTTTGACGAGCGCCGGATTTCATCAGGATATCATACATTTAAAATAGTTAACCGGAAAGATTACACGGACAAAATAACTTCCAAATGCCATGGTGATTATTGATACTCAACCTGCTAATCAAAAATACTCCTAATTTTGTCTAAAGTCGATGCGTGTTCTTTTCAGACTCGACAACTGCGCAATGCCAGATAATCATCATTGTTTCTGAACTCATCTACCGAGCTGTGCTATAAAAAACAAAGCCAGAGCTATCTCATCAGTTACGAGAATAGAAAGAACTACTAGAATTACGGAACAAACAATCTATTTTGTCTAGGGACGCACAACAATGACGTTCGTATTTAGCATGACTCAATTGTACGAACTAGCGGGGGTTATCAATCTGTAAAAAGGAAAAAATAAAGGTTTTGTCCAACCCACATCTAAAACAACAACAAAATCACCAAGAACAGCACCAGCAGCAGCAGCTTACAATAATAACAACAACAAGGACGGCAGCAACAACATCATCAACAACAGCAACAACAACAGCAATAAAAACACCACCACCGCGACCACCACCACCACCCCGACCACACCAAGAACAAATGTACAACAAGCAAGAGAACTCTATTATTCCCTAAATAGCTCACCAATCTGCCAGAACAGTTTAAGAACAGTCTGTACATCCTAACACACTGAGAATCTTTTGTTCTTACTGTTGTTAGCGATCCAGTAGTATCTGAGCGTTAACTCTTCTGCATGATGCCATTCGGTAATAGTTGCATGTTTGTTCTAATTGTTGTCTTGAGGAGTAGAGGCAATTAGATGTGTGGGATAGCTTGGGAAGAAAACATCCCCTTAAATCGGTTAGTTTTCTACAGAAGAACAGATGATGTTCCACTGTCTCTGAGGGGTAGTCACATAGTGGGCAGGCAGCAGACTGCTTTACTCCAATTCGGTTGAGATGTTGGTTGAGGGGTACATGTTGTGTTCTAAGTTGGAAGATTATGGATTGATCTCCCCTCCTCAACTCATTGATTGGATCTTTGACCAGAGAATCTTTTAGAATGTATCAGTTTTCTGAGGACTAGATCTAGTTACGATAAACAAAACCCTCCCGACCATCAAAGGAAACAGCCTGGGTGGCTAACTCACGATTGTGTTAAGATACTTCATGTGCGACGTCAGACAAAGATTTTGTAACTGTCTTGAAAAACAAACAAAACAAAAACAAAAACAAAAAACAACTTTCCCTCCTCCTAAAAACCCCAACAGAAAAAAAACCCACGAAAAATCCCAAACCCTTCCAGCGACATTAGTTATTTCTGTGAGCACGCAATCCTGGATTGTCTAAATGTTTAAATGGGGCGACATACATCATCGTTAAATTTATGTCAATGTGTCTGAGAATGCCTAAAAGAGTAAATTTTTATCCCACAATGAATGTAGACCGTTGACTACTGTGATGTAGCAGCTTGACGTTTAACCTTCACACTCAGGAGACCCGAGTTCGATTACCGAGTGGGCAGAATTTTCATGAAGTAACTCCGTCTTTCTGCTAGAATGTTGTATTCCACGGCCTGGCTTCGCCTTGACTGGCAGGGATCGAAACACGCCTTCTATGTGGCCTAAATTGTGTCGTTGGGGACGTAAATACGCCTACAATAAAAATAAAAGAAACGAATGTTGCACAACTTTGCTTCGGTTCCTCAATGGTTCTTATTTTCAGTTTGGAATAACTTTTTTTTAAAAGGTTACCCTTTGCAGAAAGCAAATAAAAATATATTTGAGGAGTAGAGCGGGATGACGCATGTTGTTTTGGTGGTAATCAGCAACTGAGGATATCAGTTTCAACATATACTGTTACTGTGGGTGCTTTTTTACGGTCACATTGACACGATTTAGATTATTTAGAAAGCGAGAGAGGTACAAGATCCCAGCAGAAAGACCAAGATACTCCATGAAAATTCCTCACCACTTGGGAATCGAGCGTGGCTCCTCTGAGTACGACAGCGAAGCGCCTGCTAACCGGTACACCTCAAACAGCAGTATATAAGTTGGAGCCTGTGTGACGCTAATGGGAGTGTGATAAACCATCGATAATCTCTTGGTCGAAGGCAACGTTACGATAGGTTGCAAATGTGAGACATTGTGGTGAAATCAGGCAGTCGTCAAAACAATAAAATAAAAAAAATCGACCTTTTTGGGGCTGATGGGCAATTTTCAATTATTATTCTTGGCTCAATATCTTTTATGTCCATTTAAAAACACAATTTTGTTTGTATTTTTCTGAAAACATTGATTAAAGACACACAAAGAATGTAAATTTTCAGTTTCCAAGCACTCTCAGGCTATAGAAGTTATCAAACGTTGGCGGCCTTTTTCCGCTAATTTTACCTCTGAAACCAGGCGACCCTGTCCTCGTTCAATCGCAAATATTTCGACTTCTATTCATGATAGATGAGTATCTTTTTTCAGAAAAAGGAAAGCAAATAAACAGGCTTTAAGATGTTACCAATAGTCTCAAAATTGACGAGCGCCTGATTCCACCACAAATAATTTTACGGCTTTCCCGACTCACTTAAACACACAAACTCTTACACGTCTTATCTGGTAAGCTCAGTCCCAGATTTGTCGCAACTAGTTGAATGAGAAATATGTATTCGTTAGCGTTAACATTTTCAGCACAGAAAAGAAATGTTTCTATCTACAAGCATGATATATAGCCGACCAACATTTTCCGAACAGAAGAAAGATTTTATATTAACGGACAGTGCAGGCAAGTACATTTGTTTATGATAAATGAGGAAAATAAGAATACAATCCACAATACA
>NW_004797382.1:710829-713329 GCF_000002075.1 Aplysia californica | reverse complement strand
TTCTTTCCTGTCAAACATCTATCGTCCTTATCTCGTCTTCTTCTTTTTTATGTTTGTTACTCTCTTGTAACACCTCTAATCTTTTGGCGCTCATATAGCCTTATGCAGTTGCGAGTGTCGTAAAACCTCTACAAAAGAAATTAAAAAAAACAAACATACATACATAAATACATTCACAAACACATACACTAAATACACAATATTACACTAATACAGAACAATTTCATAACCATGTCATTGCCGGTCGCCACTGTACACTGAGCAGAGCCCTACATAAGGGAGTACACAAAGGTTCAAACCGAACAAATCACGCTCTTCACACAAGGAAACAATCAACGCAACACTCTCGCCAATAAAACGGCACTCTCACTGGCCTCAGAGACAGGCGAGCAAAGGTGAGCTCTGGGGTGAAGGAACGTAACAATGTCCTTACGTAGACAATCTCTGACGGTGAAGTCCTAACCAACAAGCATCAACGTTGCCCAACAAAATCTCTGCGTGACTTCCAAGGTCGTCGTGGGTCTACACAATATGGCGCTAAAAGCATTCCTGGATGCCCTCAGGGTCGCGTCTTTGCTCGCTCAGATTCCAGAAACGTCGACGTCCGTTCGTTTGGTCTGTTTTCCTGCAGCAGTAATAGCAAGGTTTTCTTTTATTCGTAAGCGTTTCACGTGAGTCTTTAGTTGAGGAAAGGGCCTTTGTGCTAGACACAGGAAGTGAGTCTTTCCACGAGGTGAGTGAGTAGAGTGAGGGTTAAGTGCTGGATGAGAGTTCTCTGTCAGTTGATGAAGTCCGACTTTCATTTGGATGTAGTGTACGACAAAAAAATAGACGTAATAAAAAAGAAGAAAAAAACCTACCCAAAAGACCTCAGCCAAAAATGAGGCGAACAGCAAAACAGGAGAGCGGAGATTGGATCAGGGAGTCTGACAAGAGCTGATGTCGGAACCAGAATAGAGCGCTGATGAAGCCAGGGGCCCTGGGGTCCTTCCCCACGTCACTCAAGTCCGGCCCCACTGACCAAAAGGACAGGCCGACGGTAATGAAATGATTATTAAGCACAGACAAGCGCTTATCACTACATCTGTACAGGAGGTGGTAGATCATGTGGGAGGTACCTGCCTGTGGTTTTACTGTAAGAGGTTTAAATATTGGGCAAGTATTAAAAAAATTCTTCTGTTTTGTATATATTTGTCTACCATATTTCGTCTGAAGCAAGATACGTCAGTGTTGACACGTACAAGAGGGTGAATCGTTGAGGCGGAGCATCCGGGCCCTTCCACAATGTTTGTGGTACCATGTTTCGGGGGTACTTTGAAAAGGTTACATAACTTCTTTATTCATGCAGATTTTTTGCTGCTCTTTACTTTACCTGAAACTAAGAAACCAAAAACCAAAAACCAAAAACAGGCAAACAAAAACAGCTAAGCAACCAAACAAACCCCACATCAAAACAACAGCCTCCCCTTCCCCCAACCCCCCCCCCCAAAAAAAGGCAACATGCTATGAAATACGCACAGTCGTGTTTCCCATCTGTTTATGATAGTTCGAAATGTGCCACAACATTTATTTCATTCTGTTTGCTGAGAATTAAACATGCCATGTGTCCGTTGATGGGGTTGTAAAAACACCGTCATGAAAAAACAACAACCCAACAACAAACAACAACAACACACACACAATTATGTGTCAAGTGTGTCTCCAAATCCACAGGGTAAAAGATCAAGGGGAAGACCAAGCTCCCAAAGAAAAAACATAATAAAATAAAGAATAAATTTAAAATATATAATAACAAAAAAAGATTTAAAATACTGAATGAACGAAAGAAGTTATGTCGATTTCTTCTGTTTTAGTATTTTGACAACAGCCTGATTTCACTGCGATGCCTCACAATTCAATGAAGACTATAGTTTTGAATGTTTCGTAAGTTCGCTTTTTTATGACACCTACACATTTTGTGAGGCAGCGTGGTGTAATCAGGCTCTCGTCAATTTTTGGGCATGTAGAGTTACTGGTATCATCTTAAAGCTTGTTCACTTGTCTTTGTTTGGTTGAAAAAATATCCATTTATCTTTTATACATGTCGAGATATTTGTGAATGAAGGAGGTGGGGGTCACCTGTTTTCTGAGTTAAAATTAGTGAGAAAATGGCCACCAAAGATAAGTTATTTCCTTAAGCTTAAGAGTCCGTGGTAAGTGAAATTTTACATTTTTGTGCCTTTAATCAACGCTTTTCAGAAAAATCCACACAGAAATGAGTTCTTTGATGGGCATGAAAGGTGTTGAGAGAAAAAAGAAAATTTTATTAAAAACTTGCAAACATGCTGAAAAATGTAAGTTTCATCACTTTGATTATTTTGACGAGAGCCTGATTCCACCACGCTGCCTCACTTTTTGTGCGCTCTTCTCTCTGTGAGCCAGTCTACTGTTTTTACTTGTCTGTCAGTTCCAGAGTAGGTTCTTTGTCAGTTCTACAAATTATGTAATATTACCCGCCAAC
>NW_004797382.1:709089-710729 GCF_000002075.1 Aplysia californica | reverse complement strand
CCCCCCGGAAAATATTTTGTCTATCTATCCAGCGTAACACTCACGTACATTGAATGAAAGTGTGTCGTTGGGATCCGACAAATCTACAAAATAAATTTCCACAACAAATAAACAAGAAAATGTCTGTCTGTTGGCATGTAACAGCTTTTTATGACTTGCTGAGTGAAAAACCACATCTTCAATTTACGCCCTGACACCTCGGTCACTCACCAATAGCTTTAGTGGTTTTTATTCTGTCTGTATTGCGACATTTAATCTCCATTTTTTTTTCACGAGGTCATCTTACAGACAGTAAGTATATTTTATCTCCCGACAGTTTCTATTCCATTAGCCTGATGACTGTTCCACGCTCAAATTCATGTTTTTCAGTATTTTACCCACACACACATTCCTCTTTTGATAGCTGTTACTGACCTCCAGTTAATTTGCTATCAGATTTATCGGAAATGGACTATGGAGCTAACACAACATGATTACCGTGTGCAGACTTTGCCAGTCGGATTTCAACTTTTGTTTAGTCCGGTGATATGAGGCGCAAGTCAAAGGAGCTGAAACATCAGATAAACAGTGATGACAACGGGAGTCTGAGATAGAAGGCCACCTCCGGCAGGGAGTTGTGGGCGGGGAGAGGAAGAATAGGATGGAACAAAAACGGGATGCTCTTAGAGCAAGCTGAATTTTTCGGAAAAGGGACACGAATGGGATGAGACAAGATACATTTTTATTGTCCAGTTTTTGGCTCATTGGATTGGTGCTTCGCCATGGACACACACACACACACACACACACACACACAGACACACAAACACACACACATACACACACACATACACACACACACAGACACACACAAACACACACACACACAAACATACCCACTCACACACACACACAAACATACACACTCACACACACACACACACACACAAACACACACACACACACACACACACACACACAAACATGCACACTAGAGGTGAGCAAAATCCGGATAATCTATCCGAATAACCGGATAATTAGCAATGAAACATTGTCCGAATTCAGACTCTTAACTCACTTTCCTGACCTGCTTGCCGAAGTGGGTGCACCCATTTGTTGAAGTGGTTCTAACCCATTTGCAGAAGCGGTTCTATCATATTATTTGCCGAAGAGGTGCACTAACATATTATCCGGATTTTTGCTAAAGCGACTCCTTGCCCAGCTCTAATGCACACACACGCATACGCACGCACGCGCAGTATTCTGATTGTAGGCTAGCTGAATGGTATTCTAATATTGCATGCTTTAAAGGTCATAGGAATACTTATTTCAAGATGATTAAGATGGTAGAAGTTTAATGGATGATGGTCAGAATGACTTTCTGTATCTTTCTTTGTTACAGGCCGGAAGACTGTAATATGCATACCTTTCTCTCCACGGAAATCAAGGACTTGAGCTATTAATATGTACATTATAATATTATACTGTCTGTCAATGCATGATGATGACCATTAATGCATATACAAAGGAGAAGACATTTAGTGTATACATACATACATACATACATATTATATACATACATACATATTATATACATACATACATACATACATACATGCATACATACATACATACATACATACATACATACATACATACAG
>NW_004797382.1:705428-706882 GCF_000002075.1 Aplysia californica | reverse complement strand
ATCTATCTATCTATCTATCTATCTATCTATCTATCTATCTATCTATCTATCTATCTATCTGTCTGTCTGTCTATCTATCTATCTGTCTATCTATCTATCTATCTATCTATCTATCTATCTATCTATCTATCTATCTATCTATCTATCTGCATCAGGACTGACACAAGCTACAAGAAAGACCTCCCACTCTAGGTACACTATATTTACGAGGACTTCTCTAGACACCGCACTGGCCCCTGCCCGTCAAAGCGGGCGATAAAGAACTTAATTTACGACAGCCAGAATCCAGGCGATCACAAACCATGAAAACGTTATGGCAACAGAACAGCAAACATATCTAAAGGTCACTCGTGGGTCAGGGCGTCTGCTAGTTTTAACGTCAAAGACAAGAGCGAAATCTCAGGTCAAACAGAACCCAAGTCTCTAGCCCTGAGCTATCAGATCTCCGAGCCCGCTGATGAGTTCACTGCCATAAACTAACCCAGGCCGGCTGTCTTGAAGAACTGCGATAGCTAGATTTATCCAGAGTATTCAGTTTATTCTCTCGTAGACGGCTCCTGTGTCTGAGCTTTGTGTGTCCAGCAAATAGATTAAGTCTCATTGTGAAAACTTAGAAATAGCGCCCGGAGACGTGAGAACTAATGAGCCAATCGCGCTACCTCCAAGAATATAGCAGGGCTTTGACCTTTTGTTCATTTTAAAAAAGAGTTTCAAGGTACGTGCAACACAAATAGGGCATCAAAAGTGTAACAGATTAGAGATGTTACTAGAGAGCAACATGCAAAGAATAGAAGGAGGAACGATATCGAGAATAAATGTTAAACTCGAAAGGAGTAAAAACCTCACCAGAGCCCCCGCCAACCACCCACGCACTTTGACCGACAGTATATGTCCTTGTCGTTTGGTCCACATTTCCATCTCCAGTAAGCCAACTTTAATTGTTCCGAAAGTACCAATGTATGCAAATATTGTGAATGCACTGACACATTTCAGAGACGAGGGGAGGCTGGGAGGTGCATTTCAGTAATTCAATTTCGATTCCTTAACTTTTAAAAACCGTAACTTTCTTTACCTAAGCTGTAATATGTTATGGCAGATACAGGGCAAAAGTTACTGATGGACTAAGCTGTTGGTATGCTGGGTGGACATTAAAAAAGTTAAAGACAAGCCGCTACACCAGAATTCTATCGGACATTTTTGGCCGTTTTGAGTTACTAAAACCAAGAGGTCATAAATCAAATGTTCTGTCTGCTTTGTCAAAATTGAAAGGTTATTTGGAGTCGTTATCAAGATATTCAAAGAACTGCATTCGGAAAAGCTTGACATGATGTGAAACTCAAAATATTTTTTGACGTCAAATTTATCAAAACTGGGTACTGAGCAGATAGAACTTTGTAATTCTAGGATAGTAAAATACCAACAACGTTATACGTTTACAAAAGCATCAACTCAAC
>NW_004797382.1:701704-703662 GCF_000002075.1 Aplysia californica | reverse complement strand
CCCCCACCTAATTAAAAACATTTTTTTTTATAGTAGAGGGTTTTACGGCTCTCGCAACTGCATACGGTCATATGAGCGCCAAATTAAAAACATCAATGAAAACCCCCCCCTGGAAAACAATTCCTCCTCCCCCCTCCCCATACCCCTCCCCTCCCCTCCCCAGAAAAAACAACAACTGTGTACAAATTATGTACCCATCGGTCAAAAACGTGTTACAGATTTGTAAATTTTGTTAATACCTGCCTATCAATTTTGACTGTATTCTTTGATTAGTTTAATCTAAGGGGTAACATCAGTAATTTAGGGAGCAGTTAGATTCAATTAAGTACGTATCGTTAACAATGAAGGAATGGTCTTTTTTAGTTTTAGTATGAGTTTATGGCACTTGAACCACAAAACAGTCAAATAAGTGCCGAAGTTTAGAGGTGCAACTGGAGAGTAACATATCAATATCAAGAAAAGAAGGAGGATGCATGAGGCCGATAGACGTTTGACTGGAAAGACGGGAATAATCACTCCTCAGCACCCGCTAACCACCTTTGAGAAACTGTCTTTGTTATCCCAGTATGTCAAAGTGGACACAACTTCGATCGTTGACGAGGCGGACCGGAAATACGTCAAAGATCACGGTCTAGGGTAATGATATTAAGTCTATGATAAAGTACATGATTTAGGATAATGGTATTGTAATATAAGTCTATGACAAAGAACACGGTCTAGGATAATGATAATATTGTAATATAAGTCTATGACAAAGTACAGGGTTTAGGATAACGATAATATTGTAATATAAAAGTCTATGACAAAAAACCCTATAAATAGCCATCAGTATTTTAAAAAGGCGAGCGCAAATTAATATTGTACGCAGTGTGACGCATACCCCTGTTCTGTGGGTCTAGGAAGATTGCCTTTGATTTATCACCCTGGCTTTAAAGCCTCTTGTTTTCCTGATCTGGCCACCGGCAGGCCGGCTGGCTTGTTTACAAAGCTGGGACTTGTCTCGCTAATTCCTTCACAGGTCTGGACTGTTTTACTCCTCCAAAACGAATAAACACAGGAGGCTTGAAGAAGCCCGAATAGGGAAAAAAATAATTTAAATTTCTATTGAACATCTTGGTCTTTCTACTGGGATGGAGTATCCCTCTCAGCCCTAGTTGGACCTGACAGACAGGGTCGGAAGTCCACCTCCGATATAACGTAAAGTGTGTTTATGGGGACGTAAAACATTGACATTAAAAAAGGGGGGAAAACAACTGCAATCTGAGGCTCGCAGTACGAGCCACCACACCTCTCTGGCCTGTTACTCAACTGTCGGCTGTGCTAAGTCCCAGAATTCTGATATTATCTTTTTAAAATAGTAGTTTCTTAAGCTGTGTTGACAGATGCATATTATAATAGATAAATGTTGAGCTGAAATTCAAATTCTAAAGTTTGAATAAAATAAAACAATAAAAGATATACAACGTAAGTACGATTTTATTATATATATATATTAATTTATATATGATTGCTTTAAAGCACAAGGGCGCTATCCTGAAACATGCTGTTTTGAAAAATCGAAGGTAAAGTTTTTTTCCCTTTGTTCAGTTTCTTTAAAAGACAAGGAGAGTTTTCTTTATTACCAAACAAATATACACACCAATGAAACCAAACTTCTCCTATATGTGGGCAATGCCCACTTTTGGAGTAGGTTAAGATTTCTAGAAACCTCCGAAATCTGGGTTAGCCCGCTTGTCCTTTAAAGCGATCATATATAAAAGAAATAAACTGCATATCCTCTGTTGAAACAACTTGCTGTCTGGGCTTAAGATGGTTTGACAGCTTGGTGATGACTTGGCGACTCATCTACTTTGTCAGGACTGATCAACAAAGGAATGACACTAGAATCTCTATGGATTAAAATATAGATCGCTCAACAAAACAGGACCACCCCCACCCTCACCCCCCAACACACACAC
>NW_004797382.1:697041-700145 GCF_000002075.1 Aplysia californica | reverse complement strand
AATAATAATAACAACATTTAGATACCTTTTTCTTCACTTTTTTTCTCTTCAAAATTATGACGAAATATTTCTTGAGCGCGTGTAACGAATACTATTGATGAAGAAACTGAAAAAAGAACCACAAACGAATGGGCTTAGTTGTACAATTGGCCGATGATACATAAAACCTTTATGAATCAGTATTTTCCTGTGAAATAAGCTCCACAAATCCCAATAATTTGTAATATTGCCCCCCCCCCGCCCCCCCCAAACGGAAACCAGCCTGAAAAAGGCAAAGGTGAGCCTTTAGGCAATTATAGGTACCACCTGACAATGACGGAATTCAGCAGGAAAAGAACTTGTTAAAGATAATCACCCTCCGTGCTGTTTCTAGCCTGAGGGGGAATAATCTTTATTATGTATGCTTGTATGCCTGTTTGTTTGTTGGTGGTTTTTTTTTTTTTAATCGCACACTCTCCTTTTTCCTCTGAGAGTTAGTAAGCTTGTTTGACTCTCGTCCTCCCACCCCCTCCCCTCCCTTTCCAAGTCATCTTCTCTGTCTCTTCTCTTTCTTCATCTCTCTCTCTCTCTCACTCCCCTCTCTCTCTCTCTCTCTCATTCTCTCTCTTCCTCTGTCTCTTTCTATTTCTCACTCACCCAGTCTAGTGGCGTCGGTAGCCTAGTGTTTAGGCTACCGGACTCGTAATCGTGAGGTTGCGGGTTCGGGGGTTCGAGCCGCAGCTCGGTCCGAAGTTGTGTCCTTGGGAAAGACACTTTACACAAACTTCCCATTTTGCTCTGTCCTATCGGAGATGGACGTTAAACTAGGAGGTCCAGCCCCTTAAATAACCTGATAGTGTTGATAGGGGCGTTAAACCCATACCATTTCACCATTTTCATTTCACCCAGTCTGTCTGTCTGTCTGTCTGTCTGTCTGTCTGTCTCTCTGTCTGTCTGTAACTGCGCACGTCAAGTAAATTTACATATTATTATGTCGCGTGTGCGACTTAAATCAAGTGATCGTCTTTGTTAACATACACGTTTATGGGCTGTAAAGTTGTTTTGAGTCGTCTGTGTAACCACAATGTGTGTGACGAGTGTGTACCAGTATATGGGAGGCATTGTAGTGAAATCAGGCGCTCGTCAAAATAATGAAATCGAAGAAATCGGCATTTTTCCGTCGGTTTGGACATTTTTATTGAATATTTGTTTTTTTGACTCATTACCCGTATGTACATTGCATTTATAAAAACACATTTTCATGTGGCTTTTACTGAAAAATATTGATCAAAGGCACAACAAATGTAAATTAATATTCTGTTTCAAAGGACTCTCAGGTTTGTGTAAGTTATCTGACTTTGACGGTCATTTTCTCGCTAATTTATCTCTGAAACCAGGCGACACCCCCCCCCCCCTCCCAACCCCTTACATTCGTAAAATTCTCGACTTCTAGATGAGTATTGTTTTCATTGACAACAAGACAAATGAACAATCTTTAAAATGATGCTTGTAATAACCCCAGGTGCCCAAAAATTGATCAGCGCCTGATTCCACCGCGTCGTGACACATGTTAATCTGCCACCTCGCTAGTACGTCACTGCGTGGCGTAAATTTTTATGCGCATCTAGTCTCATCTCATCTCTCCTCATCTCATCTCATCTCATCTCACCTCACCTCATCTCATTATCTCATCGCATCCCTCCTCTTCTCATCTCATCTCATCTCATCTCATCTCATCTCATCTCTCCTCATCTCATCTCATCTCATCTCATCTCATCTCATCTCATCTCATCTCATCTCATCTCATCTCATCTCATCTCACCTCATCTCATCTCACATGAACCAGAACCACGTGTATCACTCTACGCCTTACCTCTCACGCTAACTGAAACCACAACGAACACCGATACATTATTATACTTCTGAAGAATTCATATTATCTCCCATTGTCTCGCAGTAATCAGGTACGCTATCCCCGTGTTGCCATGGAAACAGCGGGAAATGTTTACAGTCGTCTGTCTTATCTTGCGGATAGCTCCAATCTCCCTATTTAGTCTTTGCGACGCCCATTAGTTTGAGGGTGGGTTTTTCAAAATCTCACGTCTGCCAGACGTTTGTTTGGTGGGTTGGACGCACAGAATCGATGGTGACTGTCGTTGTTTATTGCGGCAATCTCTTGTCATGTTGGGCGATTTGATGGGTGCTGCTGATACTGTGTTGGTGGTTATGTTATAACGGATCTGGTGGTGATGGTGGTGATGATGGTGGTGGTGGTTGTGGTGGTGGTAAGGTGGTAAGGTGTTGGTGGTGATGGTGGTTGTGATGGTGATGGTTATGATGGTGGTGGTGATGGTTGTAGTGTTGTGGTGATGATGGTTGCGTTAGTGGTGGTGGTGATGGTGATGGTGGTGATGGTGGTGGTTGCGTTGGTGGTGGTGGTGATGGTGGTGATGGTGGTGATGTTGGTGGTGATGAAGGTGGTGGTGGTAGTGTAGGCGTTGGTGGTAGTTTCATAGGAAAGGAAGAAAGGGGATGTTGATGCTATTTTTGACAATAATGATTATGCTATATTTTGTATCACGTTTCTGTTGTAGGGCGAAATGTTGAACATATTATCATGCTATAATGTCATAAAACTTCAAATGCTCAAGTCTCCATCAACTTTCTGTTTGTTCTCATCCATCCTACTTAAAGCGCAGCTGATGATGATGATGATGCTAATGCATAAACTTTAACAACAGTCTCAGTAAGCACATTCGTGAGAACGTCTTTTTTCCTCTTTCGTGTGTATGCCTGTTTAAGATTATGTCAGTAATAAAAACGACACTAGGAGTGACAATGACAATCTTTATTCTTCTCGCAGGCAGAATTTTTTTCATGGCTGTTAACAACGGAAGTGGCGTTACAAAGGTTAGTTTAGTTTTAGTAAGAGTTTTACGGCACCTGCAATACGCAAATTACAATATAAGCGTCGCAGATAAGAGGTGTTACCAGAGAGTAAAGTACAAAAAAGAATAAAGAGAAGAGACAAGGACGATTGATGTTTGATGGGGCAGAAGGAGAAAATCATCCCAGATTACACGCCACCCAGCCACTAGAGATGTCACGCATGCACACAACAAGAA
>NW_004797382.1:690975-694860 GCF_000002075.1 Aplysia californica | reverse complement strand
ACCAATCTCTTTCGATCGCGCAAATGTCTTAAATTCTATTCAACGTAGATGGTTATTTTTTCCCCAGCAAAATCAAGACAAACTGACACACTTTAAGGCTATACAAATAACTCCCTCCATATACCCCCCAAACTGACGAGCGCCTGATTCCACCGCGTCACGACACATGATTCAAGAACGTCTCCCTGACCTTTCCTCCCCCCAGTGACAGTCACAGGGTGCCAGGAAGGTGAAGAGGCCAAACGTTTTGAAGACGCTGATTTTTGTTGCTTTTGAGCGTGTGTGATTCGTAATGTCAACAGTTTTTGCCAAACGCCGGGCTCGATTTGTGCTCAGACGATCAAAGAGAAGACAGATGTTGAGGCGGGAAAAACTTAAAGGCTTCAGTTTAGGACATTAGCATCTTAGAGGTATCCAGACAACGCCTTTGTTTGTGGGATGTAGATATAGGACGAGGTTAAAAAAGTGCGAAAGACGAAACAGATTTTGCCCAGATAACCTTAAGCTTTCATATTTGATGGCAATCGTATAGCACGCATTGGCATTCAAATGGTATATGGCACACGGTTCCGCACACACACACACACACACACACACACACACACACACACACACACACAAGGGGGGGGGGAGAGACAGACATATAGAGACAGAGAGATCGAGAGACAGAGACGGACAGACGGAGAGACAGAAAGACAGAGACGGAGAGACTGAGAGGCAGAGAGAGAGAGAGAGAGAGAGAGAGAGTGAGAGAGAGAGAGAGATAAAGAGACATAGCTATACAGATAGTCATATAGCCTAACCGACATGCAGACATACTGACAAAAGGCAAGGACAAAGAAATGAAAAGAAAACCAGACAGACAGACCTATACCAAGGGCAGACATAAAAGACCAAAATGTGATCCGTAGAGTGGACATCATTCTTTCACGGTAAACTTTGCCAGCACTTTTTCTTACGACAGCCATTCTAAGCCAGCTTCTTTGTGGTTTGAAACTCCTCGCAAAACATTGAATGATTATGTTATGAAGTTGTATTACAAAGCTTGCGGACGAGAAAACGTAAGCAGATTGGTGACAGTGGCGTCGTAATCGTGAGATTGCGGGTTCGGAGGTTCCAGCCTCAGCTTGGTCCAAGGATGTGTCCTTACGAAAGGTATTTTAATAAACGAATTTCCCACTTGGCTCGGACCTTTCGGAGATGGACGTTAAACTCGGAGATCCCGCCTCTTAAATAACCTACTAGTGTTTATAGTGGCGTTAAACCTGTACCATTTTTCAGACTAATGATAAGAAAAACAATGTATTATTCAATTTAAAAAAAAATCTTTTAGAGCATCCAAGCAGAGAAATGGGTGGCGAACGAGACGTGTTGATATCATCACGTCTCGGTGGCGAACCATCATGACTACCGAGATAGGATTCCGATCTTAGATAAGATAAGATAAGGTACATCTGTATTGTTCAGATCCTGGCACTTTGGTCCTTCATTGTGATGATACCAGCGTCTGTGGTGTAGCGATTAGGCACTTTATTCAAAAGGAATTTGTTTGACATAAAATTCATACAGAAGAAACTTATTTTCAGAACGGAAAAAGCACAAAGAAAAGAACACCCATAAATGCGTCAATTAAAAAAAAAAGACACTCTCACAAGGAAAATCATGAGACGATTGATTTGATTTTTTTCTTCTTAATTTCTATATCATTTAATTGTTTCAACCTTGTAACATTAAACAATGTTTAACTTCACTTAGGAGTTAAAGAACTAACATGTTTGTTCTGGAATTTCTAAAACAAAAATGCTCCACATGTCCTCCTTTTGACCCCAAACATCTTTTAACGCGTCGTTTGAAATGCCCGATGACGGCCAAACACAGTTCCCGCGGAATGTTTCTCACTTCATCATTGGTTGCTTGTTTCATAATTTCAATGTTTTCAAACTGGTTTTGAAATATCCTGTCCTTCAGATAGCCCCACAAGAAAAAGCCTAAAGCATTCAGGCCAGGAGATAGCGGAGCCCAAATGTGTTCACTTCTGCGACTGATCACACGATCTCCAAAGTGGTCAGCTAGCCATGTCATTTATCTGACAGAAACGTGGCGATTGGCCCCATCTTGCATGAACCACTGGTCTTCGCGATCCTAGTGCCGGTGTCTCCCAGGTCCGTCCAGAATTTGTCACGACATTTTGTGATAATGCGTACTGGTGTGTAGTGTAATAAAAGAGGACAAAAGGAAAAAATGGGTTGTTTTTTTTAATGCGCATTATACTGCAGAATTATTTAGTGGAATCATCAAAAATGAATATCAGTCAAATTCCGTTTGAATGAGGAATATTGTGTTCAAATTCGAAGACGAAAGCTTCAGGGTGGAGGAAAATATTTACGAAAAAAGTTGTAAAGTTTTTTTTTTGGATCACCCTGTATACACTGGGAATCCCGTCAGGGGCCGAGGCTGTGTCCTTGGGAAAGGCACTTTACACGATTTTTCCTCACTTCATCAAGGTGGGAATGGGTACCCAGCTATAGACAGCAGAAGATCGTGTCAGTTTGTTACTAGGGATTGAGCGCTTAATCAGTTGCTTGCACTGTATGCTTCCCGGGAAGTTGTGAATGTTTCTGAGTGCTCTGAGGTCTGCTGGGGTAGTGATATAGTATGTAAACCGCATAGAGCTTGCTGTTGAGCGGGGATAAGCGATATACAAATTATTATTATTATTATTATTATTATTATTATTATTATTATTATTATCCTCATCACCAACCCCAGGAGCGCCAAAACGAACCAAGTTGAAAGAGTTCCCGCGGCAGGGAAATTTAAGCTCTTTTTGAACACCACAGTCCAGAAAGTTCTTCAATCGGAAACTTGATGCTGCGATCCCCAGCGCTAGATAGACGGAGTGCTACAATGCTACAGCTTTGCAGAAAAAACGAGAGGCCCAGTAAATAGGAATATGATTTTTACCGGCAGATGAATCGAACAGGCACATTTTGTGTGTAAGATTGTTGTTGTTGTTGTTGTTTTCAAATCCCTTTAGCTGCGAGCATTTCGCTCTTGGCAGCGCAATGCTTCCCGTAAGTAACCACATGTCCTTGTCATCTGGTCAACGCCAGAGTAGATCAGGCTTTGTAAGTCTGTAGGTGTGTGTAGGAGCCTGCGTCGAAGAACTGCCAGGTTTGGGCAGTGAAGGAGAAGATGTTCAACGGTCTCCTCGTGGTAGTCACAGTGTATGCAACGGGTTCCCTCCCACATGTGTGTAAGGTAAAGAACTGTATCGTAAATCCAAACACACACACGCGCACACACACAAAGTTTAAGTTTCTCTTTCTCTCTCTCATACACACACACACACACACACACACACACACACACACACAAACACACACACACACAAACACATGCAAACATAACTATACACATATACCCATACACTCTCACACACATGCACTCAAATTCACATACACACACACATACCCACACACTCAAATTCAAACACACACACACACACACATACACACACACACACACACACACACACAACATACACACTCACCAGTGTTGACGATCAGAAAATCACAATATTTGCTTTTAATAACACAAATCTAATGAGTCTAAACAGTTTCATGGTCGCGTTTGTTTACCTACTTCAAAAATAACGACGCGCATTCGCATACATACGCACAA
Organism: Aplysia californica; assembly: GCF_000002075.1. NCBI lineage: Eukaryota > Metazoa > Mollusca > Gastropoda > Aplysiida > Aplysiidae > Aplysia > Aplysia californica. The sequence goes on along the minus strand of NW_004797382.1, from coordinate 691,176 downwards.
TTAGAACAAATCACAAGGGAGAAATCGCTCAAATGATGGGAAGAAAGTTTTCCCAAAACAAGTTATTATTGCGTTACTTTGTTTGTCATATCCATTCCTTGCGGAGATCCGGGTTCATTATGAATATTCATGCTGTGACAAACCCACGCGTAGAGATGAGAGGCGGGGAGAGAATTGATACGGTTCACCCCTCCCTCCCTC